>NC_081408.1:742393609-742532701 GCF_030272615.1 Cryptomeria japonica
ATTGTATATCTCTGCAACTGAAATGGCATTGGGAGCTCTCTTAGCCCAACAAGATGAGAAAGGCAAAGAACGGGCTATTTATTATATCAGTCAGACACTAGTGGGGTATGAACTAAATTATTCAACTATTGAACGGACATGTTTAGTAGTGGTATTTGCAGCATAGTAGCTTCGACACTATATGTTAAATCATCAGACATTACTACTTGCAAAAATTGATCCCTTGAAATACTTGCTTAGCAGGGCAGCTTTGACAGGTCACCTGGCAAAGTGGGTTATGATCCTAAGTGAGTTTGATAATGAGTACATTGAGAGAAAGGCAATAAAAGGACAAATCATAGCAGATCAACTTGCAGAGGCATATTTTCATGATGATCATCCAATGTTGACAGATTTCCCTGATGAATCAGTATTTGCTCTTACTTCTTCTAAGGAATGGCGATTATACTTTTATGGATCTCACACAAAGTATGGCTCAGGAGCAGGTATATTGTTTGTCACCCCTCAAGGAGATGCTATACCAAAGTCATATAGGATCACTTTCTATTGCACCAATAATATTGCAGAATACGAAGCTTTGGTCACAAGACTCAGAATAGCAATCCAATGGAACATTACACATTTGCAAGTCTATGGAGATTCCCAGTTAGTCATCTATCAAGTGAATGATGACTATGAAACAAAAGATGAAAAGCTTCTTCCCTACAAGCATATGGTGGATTTGTTCAAGACAAAATTTACTAATATCCATTTAAGTCAAGTTCTAAGAATTAAAAACAAATCAGCAGATGCTATGGCAACTATTGCTTCCATGTTACTTATGCCCCACAATATGGACAGATGTGAATTTTTGGTCGAACAGTTGCTGGTGCCTTCTTTTGAAATTTTGATAGCAGATGTGATGTGTGTTCTTGTTGGTCCTAATTCCCCATGGTACAATGACATCTATCGGTATTTGAAATCCCAAACCTTACCACCTAACCTTTCCTCTAACCAACACCGAGCCCTTATACGCCAAACTACCAAATATGTCATCATCACATACACCCTTTACTGTCGTTCCTTGACCACACCCTCCTCAGGTGTTTGGATTCTGAGGAGGCATACATGGCTTTACATGAGGTTCATGATGGTATATGTGGGGGCCATTTCAATGGTCTAAGTCTAGCTAAAAATTTAGTTCATGTCAGATATTATTGGCCCACCATGGAAAAGGATGCTCATGATTTTGTCAATAAATGCTACAAATATCAAATACGTAGAAATTATATTCATGCACCAGCTCAAGAACTTCACTCTATCATAACTCCGTGGCGCTTTTCTCAATGGGGATTGGATCTTATTGGCAAGATTCACCCGACGTTTGCAAACAGACACAAATTCATCATCATAGCCACAGAATACTTTACAAAATGGATCGAGGCTATCCCTACGACCTATATTACTGGTGTTCAAATTTCAAAGTTCCTACTAAATTATATCATATGCAGATATGGGGTTCCCCTTGCAATAGTCACAGATAATGGCTGTCCATTCAAAAATAAAGATGTCAAGGAACTCTGTGAAAAGTTTTGCATCCAACACTATTTCTCCAGTCCTTACTATCCACAAAGTAATGGTCAAGCCGAAGCATCAAATAAAACTATCATTAAGATCTTGAAAAAGGTTGTCAATGACGTTGGTCGAGATTGGCATGTGCAGTTGAATCCAACACTATGGGCTTATCGCACTTCCATCTGTACACCTATTGGCGCAACACCTTATTCCTTGGTGTATAGTGCGGAAGCCATTTTACCCTTGGAAGTGGAAATTCCCTCTTTGCATGTTTCCCTGCAACATTTGATTGATGATGAGATGCATAGAGTCTCTAAGCTGCATCAGCTTGAGATGTTAGATGAGAAATGTCAGACAACCCTGACACATTTGCAAGTGTATCAAAACCATCTCCGTCGCTCTTATAATAAGAAGGTCAAAGGGTGACACTTCGAAGTGGGAGATTTGGTCCTAAAGGCGAACCCAAAGAATACACAATCTACTGACATCATCAAAGGAAATTTTGAGCCTAATTGGGTTGGGCCTTTCATAGTTACTGCAGCCTATGGTTCAGGGGCATATCAGCTTGCAACCCCAGATGGTGAACCTCTATCAGATCTTGTAAATAGCATGCACCTTCAAAGGTACTGGGCATAGTTTTTCTATCAGCTATTCTTCAATATGATCCTGAAAAATACAAAAAAAAATAAAAAAATCAAAAGCTCAAAAATACAAAACAATCAAAAAAGTGAAAAAAAAAAAAGTAAGTAAAGAAAAATAATTCGCCCTCTAGTGAAAACTTGGCAAACAGGCACTTTGGGCAAGTACCATGGTGAAAACCTGGCCAACAAGCACCATGTGGAAAAGACTATTGCTCTGTTATCTACCATGACTCCTAGTTGTACTTCCTCCCCCGCAGGTTTATCATGATTATCCTTTCCTTGACCTAATGTTCTATTCCAAGCTTGTGATTGGTCAACATCATTGTCTTGCATACTCAGGTTTGTAGTCCTTGTGCATATGTTTTGGTCTTAGTCGCTGTATATGTCTTTCAAATTTTCATTGGGTGCATGCCCCTTGTCATGATCAATTATTGGAGTTATTGTTGTGTGCGGACTGGAGCTTTAAAATCAAATAATGTCCTGAAAAAATCCCTAAAAATCAAATAATGTCCTGAAATAATCCAAAAGCATTCAAAAAATGTCCTGAAATAATCCAAAAACATTCAAAAAATATCCTGAAATAATCCAAAAACATTCAAAAAATGTCTTGAAATAATTCTAAAACATTCAAACAATGTCCTAAAAAAATCCCTAAAAATCAAATAATGTCCTAAAAAAATCCCTAAAAACTCAAATAAAGTCCTGAAAAACGCTTAAAAAAAAAATAATTTTTTTTTCAAAACATTGAAAATCCAAAAACAATTTCTTTGGCATTTTTCATTTTGTCAATAAATGGTCCCCTTTGTGCATGGATAGATCGTTGAGCATACATCCAATGACAATCAATCAAAGATTGTGCTTCAATGAAATCACACATTAACAGATGAACTGTTCGACCAAGCCAACATTCAACCTAATCACAGTTGTCACATCAATCAGCATCAATATCATTTGTCCTTGTCACTATTATCATGGGTCTTATATAGGGTGTGGTATACTCGAAACCAGACTATGCCTTGTCTTAGACGGGGTACCGTATTCCTTGAAACCAGACAGCATGATCATTTTTGTTTCCCACTTTTGATAATGACAATCAGACTGTTTGTTTGACTTGGTTGAATTTGTGCATCTTATCTTTTTACTAATTTATCTTTGGCTTCGATCATGTTCCTATGTTGCTTGATGATGTCACTGAGTGATTTAGCGTGACTAGGATGGTTCATGGTCCCTTTCTTTTTTTGTTGTGTTTTCTATTTGTGGAATGTTTGACACAAACTGGGGCAACTATATCATTGGGTGTCTGTGATAAGTACGTTCGCTTTGTGAATGTCACACATACCTCGACCCTTGATGTATGTACCCTAGGATGCTTCACTCATTCCTTTTGTGCGATGTGTCTATCTTTTGCAAAAGGGGTTGCATTCTAGCTCTGGCCTTCAATGCCATGATGCTTTGCATCCACTTTCCTACAATAAATAAAGGTTCTCACCTACTTATGTGCATTTGCAAAAGCAAGTTTTCCTTCATCTCTAACTGTCCTCTGTCTAATTTCTTCTTACTAACATTTCTTCCGTCAATCTTGGCAATACGTTTAGTCTAGTTCTTTGATCTCCAAAGCAATAAAAAGATAAATAAAAAATAAGTTGCATCCTGCATTCATTGGTTAGTACATTTGCATTATATCAATCCCATACAAAGCATTTTATCCATTTCATCTTATAAATGCATCAAAAACATAAACAACATTCATACATGTTCCAAAGATAGTACATAGACAGTGCATAAGACATCCATACATGGAAAGTAAACATAAGCCATAACACATTGCATCCCATCATATAGCTGCATATCATATCATATATCAAAAAAAAAAAAAAAAACATATCAGAGTACAAAATTGGACTGTCTATCCTACGTATGGCCCGCAGGTTGAGTACATAATGTCAAACTATATATGTCTCTGTCATAAGGAGCACATGCCTCTGTCACTAGGTGCTCCCTCTGTCCTCCTCATCCTTGCCATGTCTCAAAGATGAAGACCCTCCTGTCCTTGGTCCTGGCTGTGGTGGTCTCATAGGTCCACTCACCCCCATGCTACTCACTAACCTCTGAGAGCGTGGCTTGCTCTCTTTCCTCGATCATGATTGATATGATGCTGCTCTCTGCTCTGGTGGAATTGCATTCTCATATAAAGTCCTCAAATGGCACATCTCATATCCTACCTCTAATAACATCTGTGCCATCTCACGTGCACTAGCATCCCTAATCGACCCAACATACTCAGTCACTCTTTGCTTTGCTTGTTGTGTCTGGGCTATCACTGTATCTCGAGCCACTGTCAGCCTGGCTATCTCTGCTATGTACCTATTCCTCTCAATGGACCACTGATCCTACTCTATCCTCAACATAGCATTCTATCTCTCTAATGTAGCAATGTACTCGTGCTGACTTGCTATGGTGGCCCTACATATTTGCATCTCCTCTGTGCTAGCTATCTCCTGCTCTATTGGTATATCTTGCAATGAC
Organism: Cryptomeria japonica; assembly: GCF_030272615.1. Lineage (NCBI taxonomy): Eukaryota > Viridiplantae > Streptophyta > Pinopsida > Cupressales > Cupressaceae > Cryptomeria > Cryptomeria japonica. The sequence goes on from NC_081408.1 coordinate 742,398,331, forward strand.
TCATGATCTACTGGATCTGGCTCATCTCCCTCATCCTCCCCATCCCCCTCATCCTCATCTCCCTCATCCTCATCCCCCTTGCCCTCATCATCTCCCTCCTCATCATCTCCCTCCTCCTCTCTAGCAAGTGGGAAGTCCTCCTGTCTCCTAGGTACCGGAATATCAGGATCCATCAATGGCACTGGCCATTGTCGTGCAAACCATCGCTCATACTCCTCTGTCATCCTAGCATCTACAACATCTGATCTCCAATCCCACTTTCTCCATTGCAGCTGTATGAAGTCAACATATGCTATGTGTGGCTAAATCATCCTCCCCCACTAACTCGTCTCTCTATGGGATCAGTCAAAGTGTGCAGTCCCTATCAGTACATCTTTCCTCTCTCCAAACTGTCATCTGACTCTCTCTAGTAGGTACATCTCAATCACTCTCTAGTGATTCACTAGTCGCCCAATCAAGTATCTCTCCTGTCTGCAATATGGTAGCTCATTGCCATCATCCGACCATCCAGGGCAATCATGATATGGCCTCCATGTGAAATCTCTCAACCTGTCTAGCTCATGTTGCCATTACAATATGTATCCGAATGGACCCTATCTCAGCACTCGCCCATAGCAGTACACATATGGTTGATGTGGTAGTACCTATCTCTCTACAATTGGCTGACATATGGCTATGTGCTCAAATGCCCATACCTATAAAAGTGTGACCCCATAGCTCAAAGTTTCTACTCTCTGATATGCTAACTGAATCAACTAAAAATATAGCATGGCAAGCACACATGGTCCCCATGCGTATACAGTCCCCTCTATCGCCATCCGCTCTAGCACTCTTCCCTACCCAATAGGGAATCCATGTCTTCATCTGTCACCTACTAATAGGCATGCCATAATCACTGCTATCACCACATATCACTGATCATACTCTACTGCCATGGTCTCCCAACGGATCTCCCTCTCTATGATATTAGGGTCATCTGCGTCACACTCGAATAATCTACACAAAGAGTCTCTCCCTGTCACTGGGTCATACACCACCATCTCCCCATGAATTGGAATGCAGAGGATACACCACACATCCTCTAGTGTCACAGTTGCCTCTCCAGTCAGAAGATGGAAAGAGGAAGTCTCTAAATGCCATCGCTTTGCCAATGCGGTGAGAAGTCTTGTGTTTGCCCTAATCTCGGGCATATATGTAATGTAGTATAATCCAAGTCCTGCTAATGTATCTTTGTTAGTACTCCTAAGTCTGTATCGCAACATGAAGCAGTTGGGTATGTTCTCCTGTGCAATCAATGGATACTGTCGACTCTGCATCACAATTGGGGCACAATTTGTCAGTTTTAGGGTGTTTTCTCCTAAGGGCTACATTTCCTTGTTTCATGCACCAATCAAGGTTTTCTTATCTATTTTTGACCTATCCTACCATTATCCCTCTTTTCAGGATCATCTGCACACTGCTTTCGGTCAAACTAGAGTCATAAGTGCACAATTGGCTTGTGCACACTGTCTTACACTTGTGTAGCATCAAGCTGCGCCTGTGTACCTTACACAGGTGCAGAACATCCCTACATAGGTGCAGATCTACATTTTTCCATCCCCTGTGGGCCTTGCAATGTTCCGCAATCAAGCAAAATTTATGAAATTGAACATATGGGTTTTTGAGCTACATACCGCTACTCTCACATTGTCCAGTCGTTTGTAGGTGCGTACACATTCCCCAAAGTGATCTGCCATTGGAATGTTCACCATCTCTCTGCAAGGGTTCATTTTCTAGAGCAACAAATCCTCCACTTTGGCCAGTGCAAATGAACTCTTTTCCTTGTCCTTGTCTCCTATATAGACCTTTGTCAGTACCTAGATGGACATGCATGCTCTCCATCTTATGTTGGTCGCGGTCTTTTGCGCCTTCCACTGCTTGTCATTTGTGCATCCGACCTTCGATTTTTGATCCGTTCACCCCTATCATCTTTTGTCATTCTTATTGATCACTTGGCCTCTTTTCTGGATTTTTCTGCCCAATTCCTCGAGGGGGCATGCATATGTCATTGTTATTGTCTGGGGCATTTTCATTATTGTTCTTTGAAACAATGCTTAGAATTGCATTGTCTCAAAGAGGGGCAAAATATAGACATCTAAAAATGGTCAACACTTATGGAGTCATACTTTAACATTTGTGCATTGCCTTATTTTAGGGTTCTTGCATTGCATTAACATTTCTTCTATGTTGCGCACTTGGTCTTTATCATTTACGAGCATCGAGTCCTTCTTCTACATTCCTCATTTTTATCTCTTTCAAATTAGGTCTTGTTTATAGCAATCTTCAGTCATGATTTTGGTCGATCTTATCCTGTCGCATCATGGTGCGTGCTCATTTATCATCATTTTGGACATCATAAATCCTAATCGATGATAGAATTAGGGTTTTGTCCTCTTTTCAATCTTTCAATCATCTTTAGCTTGTTAGTAATCATTTGTGATTATCAACTTGTCAATCTCGTTATTTTGCGATCGATTCATCATCGATCCTTGTCCTTGTCAGCCTTGTCATTTTGCGATCGATTTGTCATCGATCTTTGTCTTTGTCAATCTTGTCATTTTGCAATCGATTCATCATCGATCCTTGTCCTTTTCAATCATATCAATTTGGATCATTTAGTCATTGTTCCTCATCAATTGGTGCCTATCAATTTGATCTCCTTGTCAAATCCTAGTCAATTTGTCATTGATTTTTGTCAACCAATCTCAATCATTTATCAACATTGGTCCTTTGTCAATCAGAATCATGATCCAACCTACATTAATTTCTTGTTGTCTTGACCTAATTCCTTGTCCTCTTATTTCTAGGGTTTTATGATTTGTTCATTTAATCCTTTTCTTCTTCTTTGTGGATTAAATAAATCTATTTATTTAGTCCTAGGTCTCTTTCATGAATTAATTAATGGATGAAAACCTATTAATTAATTCACCTAATTTCTATTTCATCTTTTTCCTCAATTTTCCAATTTGCTAATTTCTCCTAATTCCTAATTTCTATTTGTCCTATTTTCTTCAATTTTTCTAATTTTTCCCCTAATTTCATTCCCTCATTTTCTACTATGTTTGTGCTTCCATTTGTTGCAATCATGGAGGCTATTTTCTCTCTTCCCTTTTGTCATGGGAATGGAATTTCAATCTTGTCATAATTTGTCATTCTTGATTTGAATTTCCTTTCAAATCTCTTCATGCTAATCTTGTCCTCTCTCCAATTTGTCTATAAATTCGATGATTTTCTTCAAAGGAGGAATCAACCCTGCTTCTAGTATCCTTATGCTGCAATTTTCATCTTGTCATCTTGCTTTCTTTCATACTTTTCTCTTGCACTTGTAGGTGAGATCCACAAACAAGATAATTTGAAAGAGAAAGAAGGACAATGGAGGTCAATTGAAAGAGACATTGGTGATGATTTTTCATTTATTTGGAATGTCTTCTTTTCAATTCTTCTATTGATTGTAATAGGATTTTATTTCATTGCAATTTAGCTTTGTGGTTAGCTAATATCTATTTGCTTTGATGATTATCAATTTCCTGATCTACACCTTACATACTATGTTGTGAGGTTTGACAATTTTAGGTAAATATCTAACTGCCTTAGTAGTACTTATCTTTACCATGCAATCAAAATTTACATGACAGAGTCTCTTATGCCATAACCAACTTTCATCAATATGTGCAATCAAACATGTCTTTTCACTGTTATTCAAATGAAAGATATTACCTGTAGTTTGATTATCAGTTACAATTTCTAAACTAGTTTTGTTCATGATTTTGCATTTACCATTCTTAAATTGTAACTAAAATCCTTTTTCAACTAATTGACCAACACTCAAAAGATTATGTTTTAATCCTTCAACATAATAAACATTGTCAGTGTTATGCTTACCATCAAGAGATATTGAACCCTTGTCTTTGATTGAATAGGCTTTGTCATCTCCAAATCTTACTACACCTCCATTGTACTCCTGAAAAGTTAAGAATTTACTTTTGTCACCAGTCATGTGATGTGAGCATCCTGAATCAATGATCTATTCATCCTTAGTTTCAATCCTAGTAGCCAAGGCCTGTTCTATCGGTTGCACTGCAGGTGCTGGTTGATCTTCTATTATAGCAACAAAAACCCATCCATTGTCTATTAGATCCTCACCACAATCATCAGTCATTCCTTCATCAACAACATAACAATATTTGTCCTTATTCTTCTTGAATTTATATCTTTGATATTCAGGGTTATGCTTGTATGTCCTTCTATCTTCTTCTCTTAACCTAGCATGTCTATCAGGGCATCTTGAAGCCATATGACCAATCTTATTGCAGTTAAAACATTTAAAGGGTTCTTTACCTTCATACTTACTTCCAACTGGACCTTGTTGTGGTGAGGATGATTATGCTCCATCTTTTTGTGTCTTTGGCTTAGACTGCTTTTGGTTCTTACCTTTTCCTTGATTACTTTGATTCCCTTTATTAGCCAGAAAATCTTGTGACTTTGAAGACTTGAGAATCCCCATCTTGGTCAACTTAGATTGCTCAAGTATCAACATCTTCATGAATGCATCAAATGATGGTGAAGTGTATGAGACACCTTGAGCCAATCAATGGGCATGAAATATAGAAACAAAGGTTGCATAGTTTGATGAAATCTTGTCCAACAAGTTGTAAACCAATGGAGCATATTTTTTGTCAATGTCACAATCCTTAAGATTTTCTCTTCGCTCATTTTCTTTTGTGACATAATCTTGGATTGTATCAAAATCCTTTGGATCCAATGTTGTGAGTTCACCATCAAGATTGTATCCATTTATCCCATCAACTTGACCCTAAGATTTGGCATAAATATCCCAATCCTCTTTAATTGTAGTACACTTCTCAATATGAAAAAATAGGTCATCTGATACATACGCTCTCAAGGTTCCAAGTGCCATATAATTTTTAGTGAGTCATTCAAATTGAATATTACGATCATCCTTAGGATCAAGTGGTGTTGTTATTGTTCCATTTACATAATGAATGAGTCATTTTTCCATAAGCCTACTCCATGCATTAATTTCCCATGATGCATAATTATTTGGAGTTAAAAGTTAAAATTTAGGAGAGCCCATAGCACCAAATGAAAAACACAATAAAGCAAGAGGCAAAATCACACAAGACACCCCCCCAAATTACTTAATCAAAGAACCCCCCCACCCCCAGCCCTAAAATGATGATTTGGCACTTTATATATAGTGCGATTACAATGGCCACTTGCAAAACAAGGCAAGGTGGGATTTCTAATTTCAAAAGACAACTACCTCAAATAGGCTGGAAGAGACTCCAACAAATTCCACAAGAGATCTAAGATAAGATCCAAGAAAGTAAAGAGTAGCAAATAGGCCAAAAATGACCAAATACTGAAAGTACAATTTCAATTCAAAATGGTGAAAATCTGATAGCACCACATGAAAGTAAATAAAAAATTATGCACTTTCAAAGAAAATGGCACCTAAAAAGGAGGTTGTATGAGCCCAAACAAAGCCTTTGAAGTTGCAAAATTGAGGATTGGATAGGTACGGTTGTGAAAAACTAGAAATTGCGAAAACTGTCTACAAAAATTAGAAAAATCCACCACCACTACGAAGAGCATGAAAAATTAGCCCAAATAAAAAAAAAATTGTACCAAAAAAGGAGCTAAAATGAGCAAGTTATCGGCCTCCAAAGTTGGCCTACAAAATCAAAAATCTCTTTGAAAGAGGGCTGAATTTAAAAAAAGAAAAGATGATGCAATAATGGCATCATCATTTTATGGGCTTAAATTTGACGCTCATTTGTCCATCAAATGAACTTCATACCCCTGTTGCATGGCATGCCCATACCATATGGAAGATGATGTGGTCAAATAGAAAGATGACACATGTCAAAGACATTTAGTTTAAAAACGCTACGTGGTTGAATGTACAACAACCATGTGTGAGCATCAAAAGATGTCGGGTGGAGCTGAGTGCCAAGCGAGGTGGAGCGGCGTTGTAGGAGGCGACATAGTAGCTAGTTAGGGGTCTTTGCCAGAAAAGTAGCCTAGAACAAGTAGCCAATGAGACCTGGAACAATAGTTACAAATAGCCTGACCGAGGTTGTCAGAAGACTGAGAGGCCCAGGCGGTGGAGCGGTGGTGTCAAAAAGGAGGGAGCCCGACAGAGCAGGGTCACGGGAGCAGTGTCCAATGACAGTAGTTGCCGTAGAGGTTGTTGTGGTCGTCGAGAAGTGTAGATGGTACTGGAGCTGACTGGAAGATGCATACGAGAAACACAGATGGTATGGGAGCTTGTAAGGAATAAATGTAGGCAGAGTCCATTGTTGGGGTGAAAACCCCAATTTTATTTATCTATTTTTTAAATAATATAAAGAAATTTACAAATAATTTAAACAACTGTGAAATAAAATATGGAATGTTCGAAATAGATTCACAGAAAAAAAAAAATTTATTTTTTAAAAATAAATCATACCGTACACCCAAATTAGGCAATGTTTTCCTCCAAGGCTTGAAATTAACTTTTCATCAAATATAAGTAAATTTATATTGAAAATTCATGGAAATAGCCTCTTGGACACAACAGTAAGGTCAAAATCGCCATAGGATCTTCCCAAATGTGCAAATCCCCAGATCTGAAAAATGAATTTACTCCAAAATATCTCCAAATAGACTACTTAGTGAAGCCCCAATGTCTCTAATACCATGTATGAAAATAGCCAAGATCAATAGCTCAATGAATAGCACAATAGAGAGACAAAATATATTGATAAGAATAAACTATATTCTAATCAAGATGCAAAAATAAGATCAACTAGATCATTACATACAATGTAGATGAGCTTGCTTATAAAGACAAGACCATATGAATATGTGAGCACCCAATCATGACCCATGGCTCAATGAGAAACAAGGGTAGGTAAGAAAAGGTAGGAGAAACAATATAATATTCCAAAAGAGGTGGATCACCCACCGAATGTGGAATGTAATAACAAGATAATACCATAAAAGGTGAAAATTCTCCTACATACATCATCCATGTGTGCACACTTCCCTAAGTGTCTCATATGCAAACTACTATGAGATGCATTATCCTAAGTCAACTTAAGTAAGGTTTAATTATGAGACATAATTTACACCAACAACATGTTATGCTCATATCCTAATGTTTGTTAAACATTCTATCCACACATATTTAAACTCATTCAAGGTGGTGCCTTTGAGGCAATTCGTTTACAAATGAATGCAAGCACATTTCATTAATTAATAAATTTGGTGGATATGGCTGCAAGGTGGGTTGTCATAGCTATAGGGTGAATAGGTGTAATAAATTAATGTACAAACATTTATTTTGATTAATTAATACATCCTACATGAACACACCATGAGAGAAAAGTTTCTAGTTCCGATGTTCAAGAAAAGTTGCTAGTGTGAGAACTCTTAAATCAAGAGGCTATCGACTAATAAACCTAAATATTCCTGTTGCATGCATAATTTTTTTTTTTCAGGCAACGTGAAAAAAAGATCAATATGAAACTTTTTTGACCTTGGTAACAATTTGTTGGCATGTGAATTATGCAATCTGGTGAGAGTTCCTCCTATAGTATAACCGATATTATGAAAATAGCTTCTACAATCATTGGTGGATTTATTTCTTCCCAATGGGAGGAATATTATTTGTAGTAAATGTATTATTTTTGGTCTTTAAGCACTCAATATTGTTACAAAAGTTACGTTTCTATATTCTAAACTTTGAACACTATATCACAAACCCTACTTTTAACCACAAAACCCTAGATCTACAATGAAATTTGAAACACATCAATGAATAACCATTAAACATGCAAATTCATCAAATAAATCAAATGATACCTTTACACATTCAAATGGATTTAATCTTGACTATTCTCTTATCTTCATTAATCTTATTTTTTATGTTGCTATCATATTTTTATTCTTTTAGAAGAGCTCAGTGGGGAATGGATCTAAGTGCTATGATGCAAAAGGCTAGAATGGTTTTGATAGAATGTAAGTATGCTTCCAAGGTTGCTATATGGAAAAAGGGAGGAAGAAGCCTCTTATATAGAGAACATATTAAAAACAAAGGGGTAGGATTAAGAGGTAAAAGAGAAAATGGTCGACTAGGATTAAAGGATAGGTAGAGGAAATAATAAAATAAAGGAAGTGGTTAGGAACAAATTAAGAGATGTATGCCACTTGTCATGGATGAAAAACTTAAATGAATTAATTAAATAATTTAAAGAATTTTTTTAATTAATAGAGGAAAGGGTTGCATAAATTAAATAAACAAATAAAATATTTATTTAATTAGACTATAATAATTTTAGGTGTCTACAACTTCTTAGAGGGTATTTAGAATATATTACATCAACTCTCTCTTATGGAGGGGTCTCCATTATGTATTTGTGATGGAGTTGGATGTTTTTGATCCATCACTTACACATATTTTCTTTATCTCTTCTCGAGAGGTGTTTACTCCCACTAAGTATTTATCCATTACTCCTATTATATGAGACAATTTATTTTTAATAGATACTTTATCAAGCCTTGTTACTAAGACCTGCCTTTCTTTTTATCTTGTGTGTGTAGCCTCCTTAAGTTGCAATTATGGGGGGATAGGTATTAGTGTAAAATTATATTTACATTATCATGTGTTAATTAGGGAGTCATTAATTAAGAATTTATTTTCCTTTTATAAGTTGCAATCTTATCACTTAGGATAAAATTGAGTTATTAATTTTCCTATTTATATGGATGCATATCATATTTTAATTTTTAAATTATGACATTAATGCTTATGAATTGCATTTGATTGCATCTTTATGCTTGTTTTCTATTTTTCTCTCTTGTAGAAGAAAAGATGCAGAAATTTCTAGTTCAAACAATTACCATCATTGAAAAATTCTTAATAGTGTTTTAAAATATTTATGAAAAGTAATCTAAAAACTTCAATGAAAAATAATTAAGAATTAAGGAAAAAATATTTATGTAATAAATTATAATTTATAAACCTCTTAAATTTAATATTATTAGAATGTAACATTAAAAGGTCATTACTTACAATATATGATTTTAAAAATATATAAAATTAGAAAATATTAACATATTAAATATTTTGTCTGGAATGGGATAAACCAACCAAACTTATTGTAATCTCTTTGCATTCATTCAATTGAAAAAGAAAAAGAAAAAAAAAGGAAAGAAGTTTACGAAGGCTGTATTGCTAAGGTTCAACAAAGGGAATAAAGAGCATGGCCCACAAGGGACTATATTTTCCAAGATGCCTTGAATTCTTTTGGAAATTATTGGAGTTGTACCAAAAAGTTGAGAAGACCCGAGATGATGACGGTTTTAGCTTTACAATATCTAGGAATGAAGGAAGACAGTGAATGAGTGCAAAAATTAAGTCAGGTTACACAAGTTGTTATATTTAGTGTTGATGCTTCAGATAAGTGTGGTCTTTTTCAGCAAGGTTTGTGGACTTCTCTCAGATGTTCTTGTTGGTAAATTTTTATATTTGTACAGGCAAGCATTTTAATTGGGTTAAAGCAATGGAAGAAGAATTGAACTAATTGGGTTAAAGCAATGGAAGAAGAATTAATATGCATAGGGACCTTCCTAGAGAATTTCTTAAAAGGAACAACTATAAGGGCATTCCAATACTTAGGCACATAATAGAAATAAAGAGACAGCCTCAAGCAGTAACTCCTAGTGTGGGGGGTCAGTAAATGAACAAAAAAGGACCCATCGGGTGACAACTTAAAACTAGGTCACCGATAGATATAAGTCAACTGCAGGATATAACATTGCCCAGGTAAACCAAGGAAAAACCTTATCATCTCTAAAATCCTTTGTTAAAACCCTAAAACCTCAAATCTAACACATAAGCAGGGGGCAAATAAAGCTAATTTTAAAATCTTCCAACACTTATCTTCCTGATCCGTTAACTAAAATCCATCTTATTTCTCAATATAAATTTCCTCTTCAAACTCACCATTAAGAAAGGCTAACTTGACATCCATCTAATAAACTTTGAAATCTTTGTAAGCAACATAAGCAAGAAAAAATGTAACAACTTCAATTCTTGTCACCAGAGAAAAAGTCTCCTCAAAGGCAATTCCTTCCATATGAGAATATCCCTTACAAACAAGTCTTTATTTGTTCCTAACAAATTCACCTTGTTCATCCAATTTTTTTTGGAAGAGCCATTTAGTTCCAATTACATTTTTATCCTTAGGTTTGGGAACAAGAATCCATGTATTATTATTTTCAATCTAGTTCAATTCTTCTTCCATTGCTTTAACCCAATTAATAGATGTGCTCAACTGCTGATGTAAAGTTTGGCTGTCTATCTGCTTCTCTTGAATTAATATGCTTGAAGGTTTGCTTTCCCCTCTCGTCAAGATTCAAGGTGTATACAACTTTGCCTATTTATGTATGAGATATTATGTACATAAATGCTTTCTTTGTTTTGTTTTCACTAATATTGTTTAAAGTTTTGTAGATTTACATCGAGTTTTATGCAATTTATTTTTCAATTAATATTTTATAATATTTATATTTTTAAAATAAATGTAATTTTATAAATTCTTATATTTTTATGAATGAATATCTTAATAGATATAAAAAATATCTAAAAAATATTTTAAAATCTTTGTTCTTAATTAAAAAAACTGAAGTGTTATAAAGTTTTAACTATTGTAGCGAATTTTTTTATAGATTAAATGTTTTTAATATTTTTGTAATTTGATATTGCAATAATATTAGAGGAGAAATTAAATACTCAAGATTGTGTATGCTTGTCAAGCTAAGCTTGTAGTCACGATTCATCATCAAATAGTGGGTGATAAGGACTAACTTATAGGAGTGGGCTTTATCATTCAATTTCAATTCTACCATACTTAAGAGGGTGTTTCCTAGTGGTCATTAGATGAGGAAATTAAGGATAAATGAAAAGTAATAACCTAGACCATATGTATGTTATAACCTCAAATGACAACCATTGGACATTCAAGTATAGTTTCTTAACTCAAATATATCAAAAGAGATCTTATTGAGAAAATGAAAACATGTTGTGCATACAACCAATTATCTATATGAAAAAGATTATTCACCTTAAATGAATCCTTTTAACATTTATTAGACATATGAAACCTAGAATCGATATTAATACAATTCTTTGAAAGTTAAATTAGTTTAGGGCTTGCATAAAAGATAACAATAGTTCAAACATTGAATTACAAGTGTGAGGAAGACCTGATGTATTCCCATAGAGCTAAAGAATAAATATAAATGATGATAAAATTGTAGCTTGTTTGATCCCTCACTATATAAATGAATTACCATCCATTAGACAATAGAGTCTTCAATTGGAAATAATGAAAAGATATAGATGGTAATTGAATTCTAATAGAACAATATATGTACACATACAATACCAAAGAAATCAAATATATGAGTTTCATGGATTTTCTTCAACGATGACATGCTCTTAATACTATAGTGCGCATAAGGCTATGAGTAGTTGTCTTGAGTCTACCTTAAATTGCAATTAAGTTATATAAGCATTAATAAATGTAACTATATAAGTTAGATTGGGTGACATTCAAGGCATAATCATGGCATATGTAGGAGGTAGTCATTAGTTGTTATCATCATATTGAGTATTGTGTTCTTCTTAAAGAATATTGAAGCTATCCCTCTCGAAGTGACAATATTTGGCTTAAAAGGTCAAATTAGGAAGCACGTGTATCTCTCTCAAATTGAAGAATTTTTCCATGCTTTTTGAAGTGTCTCTTAAAGATCATTTAAAGCTACTATGTTCTATATTTGAAGCCTTTTGGAGTTGATCTAGAGATACAATGTTACTATATTTCTACTAAGTTCACTTGCAAGGCTACTAATGAATTCCTTGGAGAGTTTTTTGAGATGTGAGATATAGGTCCAGTTAAGTAACATTTAAAAGTTAGATTAATTTGATTTATTTGGAGTAGTTTATTGTGAAAAATATTTTGGTTTCACCATGGTGAGGCCTACAATAAGAGGAAAATATAATCTTATCACAACTTGAAAAATCCAAACAAGGATGATATACTAAGTGAGGAAATTCATTCTATTTATCTATTGAGTCTATCAAGGAAGCAAACATCAAGATTTATCATAATATTTTATTATTATCAAAATGAATTGATTCTCTTATGAGTTATGTGGAATCTAAGGAATATTTTTCACATAATAATAATTGAGAAGAAGACGTGTCTTCAAAGGGTGTTGGTGTGAATAAATATTCATCATGGATATTATTACACTTTATTTAAGTTAACTTAGGATAATGCATCTCTTCATAGTTTGCATTTGAGACACTTAGGGAAGTGTGCACATAGGGATATAGCTTGTAGGAGAAATTCCACCTTTTGTGGTCTTATTTTGCTGTTACACTCCACATTCGGTGAGTCATCCACCTCTTGTGGAATATTATATTATTTCTCCTACCTACCCCTAGTATCTCTTATCTACCCTTGTTTCTCATTGAGCCACATGTCATGATTGTGTGCTCCTACATCCATATGGCCTTGCCTATATAAGCAGGCTCATATTCATTGTATTGGTTAATCTAGTTGATCATTTGCATATTGATGAGAATACAGTGTGTTCTTGTCATACTTTCATCTCTCTTTTATGCTTTTCATTGTGCCCTTGAGCTTGGCTAAATCTCACAAAGGGACATGATCCTTTTAGAACTAACTTGGATGTCAAAATGGGTCATCACCCAAATAATTCAATATCTACCATTCAAATGGCATCTCACAAGCCATTACCAATAAAATATCGAGAAACTTGCTCAGCATCCTCTTCAACATGACCAACTCATATGTTCAGTCGCTAAAACTCTTCGGTGTATTCCTCCACACTACTCTCCTATTGCTTCAATTTTTGCATCTTCTTGAATAGACTAATTTCATAGTTTTGCAACAAGAATTTGGACTTAAGCTTTTCTACCATCTGATCCCATGATCAAATTTTAACTTTCCCTCTTCGTTGTCTATCCGTTTGCACATGATCCCACCACAGGGATGCATGGCCCTTCAACTTGGTGTAGACAAACTTAACTTTCTACTCCTTTTCAATGTTCTCAAACTCTAAATATTTATCCATTTCATTGATTCAATCCAGCAATTCTTCAACATTCAATCCGCCTTTGTAAGTTGGAGGATCAACTTGGAGCTTAGTGCTCACTTTAGTGAGAGATCTAAGGAATCTTTCCTCTCCAGGATCTAGTCTAGATTATTGTACCTCTTCATCTCCCTCATTGACGTGTTCTTCTTCATTGTCACTAATCTCCTCTGCACAAACTCCTCTTCTTTGAGCCATTTCCATGGTGTCCATTCATGCAATAAGACCTCTAATTGCCTGTAGAAGCTTAGGCTCCTCACCTCTGGTTCTTCTTCTTCTTCAACCCCATCCTCTTTAAGCCATGTTGCTTGTAGGTCTTCTTCTTAGCACAATGAACCTACTTTGATACCACTTAATGCAGATCAAAACCTCTAAGTCTTATCAAATGAAGAGGGATTGGAGCCAAACCAAAATAAAATTAATTACTTTGAATATTTTAACAAAGATACAACATAAGAAGGACACCTTCACACACACAATAAGTTACAGAATGATTTTCTAATTCCATTGATTTGGAGTTTGTCACACACTCTCTCTAAGCAACAACATCTCTCTATTAAAAAATTCCTATTCTACTTCCCAATATGAAGCTTCCTCTGCAGTGAGGATTCCCAACAAAATAAAAACCTCCCTTTGTTTTCCTCTTACACTACCATTTCTTCCTTCAGACATATGAGCTGCCTTTCAAATCCAAAAAATCTCCTTACTGGATTATGTGTTGCCACTATCATTGCTTCCTTCAGACATATTTCCCTTCTGACAGCCACCAAAATTAGGCACACAACAGATTAAATGATCCACCCCTACCACGCAGCGTCCACTTCATGAAATACACTAAAAAAAATTTTAGTCGTTACAAATTTGGAATAATCCAAGATAAGGAAAATGTAACCCCCACCTGCAAAGGAAAACACCAAACAAGAAACTGAAATCCAACATTAAACCAAATTCAAAATTTAGGATGAGGGGAACAAGTCCACCGGGATGCTCCAGCATCAGTATATGACAACTATAGCGACGTCAAGTTTAATATTCTTTGTAAAGACAAAAACCCATCTACTCCAACCGTTGTGCATGACATTAAAATCAATGATTTAATAGAAGAATGTGCAATAGTTGTAGCATCTAAGCAATGATCATATTCAAATGTTGAAAATAAAATAAGTTTAAAAAACCAAGGCATATATGGCTCAAATGTCACACCTGTAATTTGACATTGTCATGTTCATGGTGGACACACTAAATCTAGTTTTTGAAATTCTATCAATAATGGAGAGTATAAAGCAATTTGAAAAAGTATTCCTCCCTTGAAATAGTAAAATAGAAGCAAAGGTAAAAGGAAAACCCTGTTCGACAATCTTCAGTGTTTCGATGATGCATGCAAGATGTTTGGTAAAATGTCAGAGATAAATTTTATCACATGGAACACACTCATGGGAGGATGTGTATATAATGGAGTCTTAGAAGAGGATAAAAAGCTATATGAGGAGATACCTCGATGGGACATTGTTTCTTGGAGCATGGTGGTTGCTGGTTAGGTATAGAATGGGTATGTTGATAAGGCAATATACCTATTTCAAAAAATGCCAAAGAGAAATATGGTTTCATGGAAAGCAGTGATTGTTGGATATGCACAGAATGGGAAATTTGAAGTCTCTAAATCTTTTTCAGACAAATACAACTGATTGGTTTGAAGCTAAAGTCAATTACCTTTCCTAGTGTTCTTCCTACATGGTCAACACAACAAGTAGGTTCATGGAGGAATAATAAGGATGGATAAGAGACAGATAGCTTTGTGAGCAGTTGGCAAAGAACAAAGATGGGGTTAAAGATGAGGAAATTCAGATGGCCACATGAGCCCTCATGCCAGATGCCATGGATGTGATCTATTGGACACTGTTACAGGCCACATCATACTAGCACCCACTATTTTCCTTTAGACTCTCTAAATATTTATTACCTATAGACTTTGATAATATGCCTAATCTTGCTTTCATTCAACATAATTAATATGCTTGGAAATAAAAATAAATAAAACTATGGAAAAATTTGAGCAACCAATCAGAAAATAGAAAAAAATAGTTTAATGAAGAAATCAGTACAGACCATATGATAAAACTTCATGCACGATTTTTGTAAAACAAATTAATTATGAATGTTGAGATGAAGAAAAAAAAAGTCTCCACCTTAAGGCAGTGACTAACAAGTGGAATACACACAACTTTAAAGTATGTTGAGGAAAGGCTTTCTTGCCATTTAGATGCACCTTAGATGTATGTTGTTCTCTACTCTAATGGGGTATTTTCCCTTTGAAGTGCTTCATATCTGCATAAAGCTAAACTATGGCTAAGCTACCATGCTATGTACCGGGTCTCTTGCTGCTTGAGAGACTAGGTACCTGAAATGGAATATGTAAGTCTGAAGCTAAAGATAAATCAATTCAAAGCTTGTTGGCTCAACCATAATTCCATGAATTCTTCACACATGTACACTTAAAGAATACTCCCCAATTTCAATATGTATCTCAGAAGGTCTTCTGTTCAACTTGTCTCTCACACCCTTCACCTGTTCACTCACATTTTTTCTCCATTCCTTCCACCTCACTTTACCATCACTCCTCCATCACAATGAATCTTATTTAACCATATCTCTTCAATCAATCTATCCCTCCCAGGCCTATTGGCCTCCAGATAATATTCCCCATGTAGCCTATCAAACCCCCCACCATAAAAGGTTTGCAATATCCATGGCCTCCACCACATTTCTATACTTTTGCCACTTCTCCAAAATTTTGCTAGAAAAAAAATTGTCATCAAATAAACTTTGCTGATACATGTCAAACAGAGTCCCAGTATGTGGCAGCAATCTCCCTGTAGAGCTCTACTTCTTTTATCCTGCGGCTATCATTGGAGGGCATTTGGGCCTGAAGGAGAAGTAGAGGAAAGTGAAGATGTGGGGCTTGAGCATGGCTATGTTGCATAGGGTTTCTTTATGTTCAACCCATAATTTTAATGGCTGATGCTTTTCTCTCTTTCTGTTCTATTCTCCTGCAACAAAGGCCACTCCACTGCGAACAACTAACATAAAGAAGATTACAACCCACACAACAACTTCATAGGAAGCCATGCTTGTTGGACGATGTATAACACATAGCCTAAATCTTCATTATTAATGAGAAAAAGTGGGTCTGCCTTGCAGCTTTCTCTTGGAAATGTAGAGAATTTGTATAATTTGGGATTATGCTTTCTAGTATTTAGTGCAATGCAAAGATTCCTTTGTGTGCTACTTTTATTAAAGTAGATCCTCTTAAGAAAGAGATGAATAAGAGTTAACAAGGAATATATGATTGCATTAAAGTAAAGTGGAACTTGAAAGGCATTGCAACCCAACATTTTCTTTATTAAATTAAAAAGTGCAAGACAAAAGTGGTCCATGACCATCATAGCTAATGTCAACTTCACATAAAGGAGATTCCATGAATTCTTGGAAAGAACTGAGTATTATGTGGGGACCGAGGCTTCCCTGTTTGCTCTTTGTCTTTCAACTTTTCAATATGGTTAACTTGTTGTCACTCCAGTTGATAACAAACAGTGAGTTATAATTTTAACTCTAAGCAGTAAGGTCTTAACCACATTGTAAGTTATAATTTAAAGAAAATAGCCAAAGATGAGACACGGGAAGTGTGCTAATTATGCTGAGAGGCATCTACAATGACATCAAATGTCCATAAACAAAAATCTATTTTTGAAACAATTTGACATGCAAATGATGGGTAAATGAATGAAATATGCCATGTTTCAGCTTTTGTGGAGGTGTTATTTTATTACTTCAAGTAAAATGGAACCCTCACCACTTGTCTCCAGCTAGATTGACAACTTTTTGCATGCAGGACTTTAATGGATTTGTATTCTTGGTGTTTAGTATTTTAGAAGAATATTTATTGTACAAATGATTATCTTCTATTATAAATATCCTTTGGCATATTTTACATATATTTTATGCCGAGAGATATTTATAATAGAAGAGAATCATATGTAAATAAAATGTTCTTCTAACAATACTAAACACCAAGAATACAAAAAGTTGTCAATCTAGCTGGCGACAAGTGGTGAGGGTTCTATTTTACTTGGACTAATAAAATAATACCTCCACAAAAGCTGAAACATGGCATATTTTATGCATTTAGGTCTATCATTTGCATGTGAAATTGTTTCAAAAATGGATTTTGGTTTACAGACATTTGATGTCATTGTAAAAATTTGGGTGCTATTCTTTAAAGGTTGATCTTCAAACAAAAAATGAAGATAAAGAAATGGATGACTTCAAGAAAGGAATTGAAAAGAACATGATTATATTGTGACTTCTAGAATTAAGACTTGTTATTCTTGTTGGCATAACTGAAGGAGATGATGACGAAATGAGAAGATGATCGGTGATCAAGTACATGTTGTCATTGATGTTGTCAAAGGGGAGATTGTTGGCTTGATGATGTGATAGGATGTTTGATGAATTTATTTGTGTTTTCATTGATGGTAACCTTGTTTGATTAGTCATCTAAGTCATCTAAACCTATCGGTAAAGCCTAACCTATAGTGGAACTGGTTGATATAAAGGTAAATAGGAATAGTGTGATGATCAAGTGATCGGTACAGATGATTGGTGAGGAGTTAGATGTTGTGGTTTTATAAGAGTGTTGAAGACAGGAACATGCACCTATGTTCCAAACTGCATCAGTAGAATCAGTAGATTGAGTGACTTATGATTGATTGTCATGAACTCTGTGAAGAAGAATGTATACTGGTAACAAATCTTTGAACGATAATGATTTATGGTTTGGCGATGGATCTTATCATCTTCATAACTTAGTGATGACATGTGTCAAAATCTATGTGTAATGATAATATGGTGTTTGGGCATGTACAAGGATTGGATTTCTTGGGAAACAACAAAGTGTTTAGAAGAATGTGACAAGGGTTTGATTGCTTATCAAATCGATGTGTAGTGATGTGTGGTGATCATTCAATGGTTGGAATTGTCTTTAAAAATGTTGTAATGATCTATAATGTATTTTGGTGGATTGTTTTTCCGCACTAAATGTAAATTCAATGTATTTTGAATGTAGCTAGGGTTTTGTAACCGACCTAGTTGGAAAGTGTATTTAGGTCTAGTTGGAGAAAAGATTTTTTGTTTGTGGTTTTAGAAGAAGAATGTGCCAAACCAGATTAAAGTGTATGTCTGTATGAAGTAGAGTTGTGCTTAAAAAGATCTGTACTAGCAAGTAAGGAGGTGTTGTGATCAAATAATTTGCCTTGTTGTTCCCTAATAGTTATAGTAGTTTGAAATCCCTTAACCAGGTAGATCCTAATAGGTCTTATTTATAAGTCCCTTCACCGGGTGGCTCATTAGTTTGAGTTTAAAATCCTCTAGCAAGGTTACTCTTAATAGAGCTAAGGCTAAATCCTTTTGATGAATAATGATGAATAGTTAGTACCAAATTGGTATTGAGAGGGGGGGTGAATCAGTACACTTAGATCTTCACTTCTCCTAACATCTTCTTTTCACTTCACCCATATACATAAAAAAGTAATACGTCATCTAAAATCTAATGATCACTAGACTAACATGCATTACCACTTAGCAGAAAATATTGAAGCATCACATGAAAACATCATGTGGAAACCAAATTGGGAAAAACCATGGTGGGGATGAATACCCACAAGCTGTTCTTTGAACTCTTCTGAAGTCCGCTCTGTTAGGAGCCTAGTCCAGTTAAAGACTTTTATAATAGGTTCTGCTAGGAATTGATCCTACTAGGGATCACCCAGTTAAGGGATGGCTAAATACCCGGTTAAAGGTTAGAAGTCTGTTAAAGGTTACCTCGCAAGAGGATTTCAAGAAATAATTGAATTGATCACCCTAATAAAGGATTTACACAGGAGCCTATTAAAGCTACCCGATTAAGGGATTTCAAACTGTTGAAATGGCTAGAAGTCAACAGGTAAATCCCTGATCTAATGACAGCACACAATGCCAAGGTAGATCCTCTTTAGCTCTTTTTCTTCTGCAATCACACTCTGCAAGTATACACACACTTCTCTGGTCTAGCAAGAATCAGGTATCTCTTCACTTGGATACACACATAACATTTAACAACAACCCCAATATGAAAAAATTATCGACCTTATAGAAAACAGATAGGTTGGTAGCATAAACCCTAAACCCTAAACATTTAGGTTTATCAATTCAATTGGTTCAATCCTGACCATTAATCACACTACATTGAATACAATATTCTTGAACAGATCTCAAGATGTTCTCCAACGTTCATTCTTTTCCGCTTTAGGATGCTGATAACCCATCACGTGCTCTCCACCATTTATAGGGACATCGCACATTCTCGAGGTAGATAGGATCAATCTCCATGCAAGATACTTCATGCACACAACGTTGACATGACAACATGATTTGATCATCATAACAATGCTAACTCATAAGAAAATGTCATCAGTCGAGTCACACAAACTTGAAATGCATCAACCGGAAACCCTGAAGCTGAGACTACCAACCGGTAGTCATAACAAATGAAACCCCAATACCAATTCACGTTCCAACATAGTGGTTCACCATTTTTCATATATCGGTTCTCATTCCAACATACTGCTTCATACTTTCACATATATTGGTTCACACTTCAGCATATTGACATCAATGACAACATACAATATCATCATGTCATTCAACTTTGTTCATATGCCAACAATCTCCCCTTTTGGCATTGATGGAAATATACAAAGATATCTCTCTGCTTCACATCTTTCTCCCCAATACTGTAGATATCTTCTCTACTTCACATCTTGTCCCCCTTTGACAACAATGCCAAAGTGGAGGCACAAACAACTATGATCCAGTATGCTTCTCCCCCTTAGGAGTAGCATCCTTCAACACACCAATCCTAAAAAAAGATTTGTCAATGCAATACCTGACTGATGTCTAACATACACCTTTAGTTTACCTCTTGAAGGGGTAGCACCCCTAATTCACCTCTCAAATAGGTAAATGTAGCCTTTGGTAAAGGCTTGGTGAATATGTCTGCTAATTGCTCCTTACTGGAAACATGTTCCAATACAACCTCTTTGTTCTGCACCTTCTCCCTCAAGAAATGATACTTGAGCTCGAAGTGCTTGGTTCTAGCATGCAAAACCGGATTCTTGGAAATATTAATTGCACTTGTGTTTGTCACCAAAGATACTCACTGGTTCAGATATAGGAAATTTGAAACCACTTAACACATGCTTCATCCATATTGTCTTAGTGCAGTTCATGAATGTTGCAACATATTCCACTTCTATTGTAGACTGAGAGATAATACTCTGCTTCTTACTCATCCATTCGACTAGTCTACCACCAAGAAAGAATGCACCACCGGTTGTGCTCTTCCAGTCATCCACATTTCCAGACCAGTCAACATCTGTAAACACTCTAAGGTTGAAATCATTACTGTATGGATACCACAATCCATAGTCAATAGTTCCCTTCAGATATCTAAGAATCTGCTTAACAGTTACCAAGTGGGATTCTCTTGGACTTTTCTGGAAATGTGTAGTAATTCCCACTGCATGTGCAATGTCTGGTCTGCTATGTACTACATAGTGCAGCTTACCAATCATTGATCGGTATCCCTTCTCATTCACCAGTGCTGAGTTATCTTCTTTTGACAGTTTATAACTGGTCACCATCATTGTACCAATTGGTTTGTTGTCTTCCATGCCAAAGGTCTTCAACACCTCTTTGACATACTTGGACTGAGTGACAAAGATACCATCTCTCAGTTGTTGAATCTATAGTCCAATGAAGAACTTAATCTCCCCTATAAGTGACATCTCAATCTCCTTCTTCCTTTCATCTGCAAGATCATGACTCATCTTGTCATCTCCACCAAAAATTATGTCATCAAAAAATACTTCGCAGATCAGAATTTGGTCTCCTTCTGACTTCAAGTAGATATTGCTATCTTCACTTGTTCTTTCAAATCCAATCTTCACAAGATAGGAGTGTAAGTGTTCATACCATGCTCTAGGTGCCTGCTTCAATCCATACAAGGCTTTGTGTAGCCGGCATACCATGTCACTTTTCTCTGATAGGGAAAACCCATATGGTTGCTCTATATACACCTCCTCTTCAAGTATTCCATTTAGGAATAGAGATTTTACATCCATTTGATATACTTTGAATCCCTTGAAGGCTACATATGCAAGAAGCATACGAACTCTTTCCAATCTAGCTACTGGAGCAAAGGTTTCTCCATAGTCTTCTCCTTCTTCTTGAGCATATCCCTTACACACTAGTTTGGCTTTGTTTCTCATCACTGTTCCATCTTCATTCAGCTTATTTTTGAAAACCCATTTGGTGCCAATGACATTTTTATGCTCCAGTCTAGGTACCAGGGACCATGTACCATTCATTTCTATCCGGTCAAGTTCCTCTTCCATTGCCTTGATGCAGTCTTCAGCTTTACATGCGTCTTTAAATGTTTTAGGCTCAAATTCAGAGATCATGCAAGAGTTTTCTTTGACCTTCCTTCTTGTAAGAATTCTTGCATCCTTATCTCCTATGATCCACTTTGGATCATGATTCAACTTTACATATCTAGGTATGATCTTAAAAGATTCCTCTTGCTTTTCTTCTTCATCCTCATCTTCATCAGCATCAGCATCTACCGATGTAGAAGCACTGTTACTGGTACTTGGCTATTTTGCAACCGATTCCCAAAAGGTTACAACTGGTTCATCTACCACTTGCTCACTCTCGGTTTCCTCAGGTTTCTTAGAAGTTTCATCAATTCTTACATTGATACTTTGAACAATTTTTTGAGTCCTATTGTTGAAACACTTGAGAGCTTTACTCTTGGTGGAATATCCTAGGAATATTCCTTCATCACATTTTGCATCAAACTTGCTCTAGTGTTCACTCCTCTTGATATAACACTTGCTACCAAACACTCTAAAGTAGCTTACTACAAGAGTCTTATTGGTCCAATACTCATAAGGTGTTTTGTCCTTACCTTTCTTGATGAGTACCTGGTTCATTGTGTAGACTGCAGTGCTCACCAATTCTCTCCTAAAAGTGTGAGAAACTTTTCCTTCGATCAACATTGTTGTGGCTTCTTCAAGTATATTCTGGTTGTTCCTTTCTGTTAGGCCATTCTGTTGTGGATTTTGGGGGGCAGACAGTTGCCTCTTGATGTCATTCTCTTCACAGTACTTGATTATTATTCCATATTGTTGAATGGTCTGTCCTTCAACCATCTGCATGTCTTCAAACTTTTCTCTAAGGCTCTCTTCCTTGGCTTGTTTCACATGCTCATCACCACCATAGATATTCTCTAGAGTATCCCTTACTTCTTTGGGATTGTCTTTATCCTGACCATCAATAAACTCAATGTCAGATAGACTGTTGATTAGGGCTTCCATGACTTGCCCATTCTCCTAAACCTCTCTTCTTTGATCATTGGTGAGAGTACCGGTAGGGATAACATAAACATTCTCAGCATAGCTCCAGTGTTGAGCACCCATGCTTCTAATGTAGATCTTCATTCTATCCTTCCATATTTTAAAGTTATCTCTATTAAACTTTGGACCTTCCCTCTTCATCATTAGAGCATGATCTTTTCCTCAAGTGGTTAGGCTTACAACACAAAGGACCTAGAGGAGGCTCTGATACCAATTGATGAATAATGATGAATAGTTAGTACCAAACTGGAACTGAGAGGGGGGGTGAATCAGTATAGGCAAAATCTTTTCCCAACAACTCAAACAACAAAGACAACACTTAACCAGAAAACAGTATCACCGATCTAAGACAGGATACAACCGGTAAAACACAGAATGACTATGACAAACATAAACCAATTAACACTTAGATCTTCACTTCTCCTAAAATCTTCTTTTCACTTCACCCATATGTATAAACAAGTAATACATCATCTAATATCTAATGGTCATTGGACTAACATGCATTACCACTTAGTAGAAAATATTGAAGCATCACATGAAAACATCACACATGACACATAGGTTTTTCACGTGGAAACCCAACTGGGAAAAACCATGGTGTGGATGAATACCCACAAGCTATTCTTTGAACTCTTCTGAAGTTTGCTCTGTTAGGAGGCTAGTCTGGTTAAAGACTTTTACAATAGGTTCTGCTAGGAACTAATCTTGCTAGGGATCACCTGGTTAAGGGATGGCTAAATACTTGGTTAAAGGTTAGAACCCTATTAAAGGTTACTTCACAAGAGGATTTCAAGAACTCATTGAATTGAGTCACCCTTTTAAAGGATTTACACAAGAGCCTGTTAAAGCTACCTGGTTAAGGGATTTCCAACTACTGAAATGGTTAGAAGTCAACATGTAAATCACTGATCTGATAACAGCACACAATGCCAAGGCAAGTCCTCTTTAGCTCTTTTGCTTCTGCAATCACACTCTCTAGGTATACACACACTTCTCTGGTCTAGCAAGAATCAGGTATCTCTTCACTTGGATACACACATAACATTTGCCAACAACCCCAATATGAAAAAAATCATCGACCTTATAGAAAACAGATAGGTCGGTAGCATAAACCCTAAACCCTAAAGATTTAGGTTTATCAATTCAGTCAGTTCAATCCTTACGATTAATCACACTGCATTGAATACAGAAGTCTTGAATAGATCTCAAGACGTTCTCCAATGTTCATTCTTTGCCAGTTTAGGAAGATGATAACCCATCACGTGCTCTCCACCGTTTATAGGGACTTCGCACATTCCCGAGGTAGATAGGATCAATCTCTATGCAAGATTCTTCATGCGCACAACACTGACATGGAAATATGATCTGATCATCATAACAATGCTAACTCATCAGAAAATGTCATTGGTCGAGTCACACAAGCTTGAAATGCATCAACTAGAAACCCGGAAGCTGAGACTACCAACCGGTAGTCATAACAAATGAAACCCCGATACCAGTTCACATTCCAACATACTGGTTCACCATTTTGCATATATCGGTTCTCATTCCAACATACCATATACCAGTTCTCATTCCAACATAACGCTTCATACTTTCACATATACCAGTTCACACTGCAACATATTGACATCAATGACAACATACAATATCATAATGTCATTCAACTTTGTTCATATGCCAACAATCTCCCACTTTGGCATTGATGGCAATATACAAAGATATCTCTCTGCTTCACATCTTTCTCCCTAATACTATAGATATCTTCTTTGCTTAACATCTTCTCCCCCTTTCAAGCAATGCCAAAGTGGAGGCACAAACAGCTATGATCCAGTATGCTTCTCCCCCTAAGGAGTAGCATCCTTCAACACACCAATCCTGAAAAATGATTTGTCGATGCAATACCTAACTGATGTGGAACATCCACCTTTAGTTTAGCTCTTGAAGGGGAAACACCCCTAATTCACCTCTCAAATATGTAAATGTAGCCTTCGGTAAAGGCCTGGTGAATATGTCTGCTAACTACTCCTTACTGGAAACATGTTCCAATACAACCTCTTTGTTCTGAACCTTCTCCCTGAAGAAATGATACTTGAGCTCGAAGTGCTTGGTTCTAGCATACAAAATTGGATTCTTGGAAAGATTAATTGCACTTGTGTTGTCACAAAAGACACTCACTGATTCAGATACAGGAACTTTGAAACTACTTAACACATGCTTAATCCATATTGTCTGAGTGCAGTTCATGAATGCTGCAACATATTCCACTTCTGCTGTAGACTAATAGATACAACTCTGCTTCTTACTCATCCATGAGACTAGTCTACCACCAAGAAATAATGCACCATTGATTATGCTTTTCCAGTCATCCACATTTCCAGCCCAGTCAACATCTGTAAACACTCATCATTGAAGCTTTCTAGATTACTAGTGTTGCATGTACAAATATATATTTGGAGAAGATTGCAGAGGATTATGGCAAATACAAAGGTGTTATCAAGAAGCATGCAATGCCCAGATACATGCCTAGGGTGAATAGGAAACCGATTATAATTCCAGATAGTATCGAACCACTATTTGACATCACACCTTTCCACCATTATATGCATTGTACAATCTATAGATTATGCAAAGTGTTGGGTTTTGATGGAGATTCAATAGTGACAGATGAATTACTGATGATGGCTATGGACATTCAACACGCATATATTAACAAAGATTATGATTATGTGGGCTATGTGGTTTAATACATTCATAATTTTCTAGTTGAAATTCAGAGTGGTGCACCCAACCCTACATTTAAGAATTATTCATTGCTGATGCATTTAATCTTGTTCTATAATGTTGAGTTCATGGATAAAGAATTGGATATTTTTGAAGAAGAATTGGGTGTCTTAATGCCAATACAAAGATGGACCCAGGTTTGGGATAGTAGTTCTCCCCATTCTTCTTTCCTTTTCTTTGAAAATTGGATTTTTTTTCCAAATATGGAAATGCTAGGAATAAATAGGGAAAGATTGTCAATTTATGTTAGGAGAGTTTTGAGACCTTACCAGTATGTTCCAAACTAGGGGTACTTTTTCTATTTTGATAACTTTACTATGCTTAGAGTCTATGGGTGTCCTCAGCCTCCCCATATTTTACCAAAATTTGTTCCAATTAGGATTGCTTTTATGGAGTTTATTTGGCAATTGACCCTAGTTGAAAAAGAATACCTTGAGAAACATAGGAAGGGTTCTCTTCTTCCTAGGCTTTGGATTGTGTCTGATTTTACCATTGGTAGGAATTTCTTTGATGAAGTAAACAATTTCCTTCAAAAGTAGAGGTTGGTTAATGTTGTGTCTAGATTTTGTGATCCTAAGCAATTTATTAAACGTGCATTGCAAAAAATGATACCTTGAGTCACAATAAAGGATCATGAACCATTGGATGATGAAGATGTGGTTAGAAATTTCTTGAGAAAAGAGGAAGGATAAGAAAGGAGAAGAAAATGGAAAATTTTGATGAGAGTTGAACAAGAATTGAAGGTTCTTCACCCTAGTTCCTCAGGATTTTTCCCTGATAACCCGTACCTGGAGAGGATTAATAGAATGTCAAGTTTATATAAAACTTTGATGGAACAAATGCCTTAAATTTTAGAAGTGGCTTCTCAATAGCAGGACCCCCAAGATGGACAATATTCAAATGGCAAGAGGCCACTTATTGTGTCTATTGATGATGTAGAGAATGGGGATGAAGTTCAATCTACTCGAGTGCTACCTGCAAAGAAACAAAAAACCAAAGAGTTCGGTGCAATTGTGAGGAGAGACCCTACTAGAGCAATTGTTATAGAACAAGGACACTACTTTCATTAAATAAGGACAAATCTTAAAGAAGTAGGGAAGAATGAAGAATAGGGAGAAACAAACGAAGCCCTTGCTCAAGGCTTTGATGAGTGTTTGATGTTGTCAAATGAGTTCATGAAATCTGATGACTTTATTAAATCAGATGCATTTAAAAGTTTTTTGACAAGGTTGAAACAAAATCAATTAAGACAAAATCTTATCATAGAGGAAGGCAATATAGAAAAGAAAGAGGAGATCATCAAGGCACTGTAGGAATATGATCCTGATAGGGAGCAAATATATGTGGAATAGGCAAGACAATTGATTAAGAGTATTGGTATGATTATGATGCTTGACTGGGATATCCAGACTATTTTTATTATTGATTAGATTAGAAAGCAAGAGGACCCAATGTTTAAAATTGAATTTGAAATTGGAGATATAATAAGAGGATCAAAATTTAATCCTAAGTCAAAGACACTTGTTGCTTGGTCTTTGGCCCCTTCCACTCAAAAGCCCCACCTTCTAAATATCCAAGTAGAAAGAAAGCTAACAAAATGATCTAGAATTTGTAAAACACAAGTGACACAAAGATTGCCTCATTTTTTACTCAAGTTTCTTTCATGAATTTATCAAAAATAGAGGATTTGTCAAGAAGATAAATAGAAACATATAGCCAATTGATTGCATTATCTAAAAAATATAAAGAGACATTGATGAAGAAGAGCGCTCTAGAGGAAGAGTTAGTGGAGTTGAAAGAAAAATGCAAATGAGCCCCCTCCAATACAGATTACATAACAAGTACAAGAAATACCAGCTGATGTGACAACAAAAATGGAGGAATACATAGAGAAAATAAAAAATCTTGAAAAGGAAGAAAATGTAAAGGCTATCTCTATTGTGTTAGGAATTTTGAAACACAAGATTAATGTATTGAAAGAAAAATTGATGGTAGTGCATGATTTTCACATTTCTTTGAAAGAGGCAAGTAAATAATCCTCTGAGGTTGTCTCTTTTCCTGGACCTTTGTTCAATGTTTGGTCAGGAAGAAGTAGATTAATGGATAAGCTAGTTATTGCAATGATGTATAGTGACGAGTTCCCTCCCAAGATGAGTGACACTAAAGACATGGTGGAGGTATTGAATGTAGCTTATGCATTTTTCATAGGGAACGATGTGCTTATAAATAAAAAATTGCAGACATTTGGGGAAGGTTATAGCAAATTGGTGCCTTCAATTTATGGTATTAATGGAGAATTTAAATTAGTTTTTGATTGGACAAATGAATTTGATTTGATTCTTGATGAAGAAGAAATAATCAAGCATATAGATGATCAGGTTGATGTTGATTTCCTTAATGATATGCTTGATTTACTTTTCAAGATTGAGGTTTACCTTAAAAAATTTAATTGTTGAGGCCAAGGTAGTTACAGATGCCAGATGGATGGATTCAATTGCAAAGTTGGAAGAGGTAAAGGAATTCAGTTGGCCAATAGACAAAGAGGTGGACAAGTGGCAAGCCATGCTAAAGAAAGAGAAGAAATGTTAGGTTGCTACCCAAGATTCCTCAAAGTAATTTTAAGCTTGTTAAATCCTCATCTTATAAAAGGATTCCCAGATTAATTTTAGAGGGATGGCCACTTTTTTTTTATCAGTAGAGAGGGATAGTCAGTTGGCCACTTTTATTGATGTTGAAAACTCTAATACAGTTATAATAGTTCATCTGTTCAAGAATTTGATAAGTGCATAGTTGAATCACATTTTGAATTTACTTTCTGATATCATTATGAATATAATATCAATATCATTTGTAGTTTGAGATCTTCACATAATTGCCTTTGTGTTGAATTTATGTTTTCACTATGAATTGAATGGTCAAGGGTTTTTCAATTTAGATGTCTACAAGGAAAATTATGAAATTGTTCTAGGATTTCTTTTTGGGAAAGAATTAAAGTTCTTGGGGCAATTTCAGTGAAATCATTTTTTTAAATACAAATATGATGATTATATCATTTGTATGAATCTGGGTTATGTATGTAATGGCATATTCATTCCTATTTATTTGTAAATGAATCTTAATGAAGTTTATTATCAGGTTGTCTTTGAATTGTAAGTGACTCTATGCCCTAGGATAAGGCACTAGTCTATTGTCTTGATGTTGTCTTGGTCAAGTGACCTTCCAATTATAATAGTTGATTCATTCTGGGTGAATATGTTTTCTTGTTTCCTTTGATTATGAAAGTGTGATTTGTCTATAACATCTATCATGGAACTGTATCCTCAAAAGATATTCCCTTTAATTGAGTTGCATGCATTTTTTACTAGAATTATGTTGTTTTCCTATCTATTGTGGTGTTTGATACTTTCATTCTTAATACTCTTATGATTGTATATGCTATGGATGTTTATGTAATATATATGGAGGTGTGAACATTCAATATTTCATGTATCTTATCCATCAGTATGTTCAGCAAGTTTTCTCGGACCTCAAAACCCTCTTCCCATAAGTAATCCACCCACCAATTACAATGAGGTGAATCCTTAATATGATTCCAGACTAACAGAAATTCTGTATTCCAGGGCATAATAGGAAGCATCAAATAAAAAATTACATACACCATAACAATGCAACAAATGAAAAAAGTTAAAACTCATGATTCTGATCATTTGAAAGAGATAAGATTATACATCGGAGAGAAATAGATCAGAATAAAATTACTACTTCCATTGACCATCACAAAATAAATTAATATATAACTCCTTCAAGAATCTGCACAAAGATTGACACTAAATGCTTTTCATTTTCTCTGTAAATGACTATACAACTTCCTCCCTTCACCTAGAGTCTAGAATCACTACTGGAACTAGAAAAGGAACCCCAAAGGCACGAGAATTTTGGATTCTCGAAACCCTCAAGAGAACCCCCAAAAGGAACCCTTCTAATGGCCTTGAATTCCCTTTTTATAGAAGAAAAGGGAGCAACAAGCTTCAGGTCAAGAGACATATTTCAATAGAACATTTACTCTCAGCAATTAGGCCTAAAAGGCCATATGAAAAATTATGTTACATAAATATTCTTTATCCATGTGTTGGCCATGAATAAAAAATTTCAACTGAAAATTGGTAGAAGAAAAACTGCTTGAGCCATGCCATTATCACCCTGATGCCTTCAGATGGAATGTAATATGTTACATTCTATCCAATAGATCATTTCGCTCCTCAGAAGGGATACAGGGACCTAGCAAGAAGTAAAGTCACCCCTAAAAAATGAAATTAGAGGATGAAGCCTTCATTCCCAAGAACAGATAAAATGGAAAGAGGAGCTTGAGCCTACATGCCCACGATTAGGGAAAGTGGAAACAAGATCTTTAGCATAAATGTAATATGTTGGGGAGGGGTTGCATCTTCCATGTTATCACAAAGATGACTAGCTGCCATTCCCTACCCAAGCAAATCCTTCTTTCATTCCTCTGTAGGCTCCTTCTTCAAACCCCCTACCATCCTATGGCAAAGTAGAAGCAAAGGATGTGCCATGCTTGGCCTTTACTGATAAGAAAAGGCTTTCACACCCCCTCTAGTAGTCCTTCTCACTTTCATAACCCCTCTGACAATAAAAAAATCTCACACAGGAGAAAACAAAAAAACACCCATTTGGTATCACAAAGCACACAACATCTCCATGCAGGATCCTACTCAAACATCATCTTCCTTTCTGAGGAAAAAACCACTCTCAAAAAATGAAAAAGGTTTATTTTCTCTTCGACAAATTAAGTCACCACTCCATTATATTTATAAATTTTTAACTCTTCATTTAGTGATGCTCATTCACATGAAAAATCATCATTTTGGTGCTTTCCAACATGAATATAGACTCTAGAAGTCATGCCTATCAAATCCACTACATCCTGCTAAGGCTCATCTTATGTGAATGATTTTCCTCTAATTTTATTCCTCCTTGATTGTACAAATTCTGCTTTAGAATCCCTGACAACAAGCAACCTCTGATTTCTTAGAGAAATCCGTGATCTCCCATCTCTAACTCAAAAGTTATCCAATCCTTTTATGCCTCTAAAACCATTGTCCTCGCTTGTCTAATCAAGCTCAACTTAGGAGAAACCTTCAAACTAGTACCTTGGGAATGAGTCGACATCCAAGCCTTAAAACTTCCTCGTGAATATTAGCTTGCCACCACAGTTGTTTCTATCTCTCATGTTTGTTTAATGTTAGCATTTTTAGGTCATGAACTAGTGACCAGATAGTTTGGGGTTAAGTTTTATGGTTATCGCTAGCTCGCAAGGTAAAATGTCTGAAGACATGATCAAGCTAAGAGCTGGCGACAAGTTGGTTTGGTTTACATCATGAGGTCTCTATCTTTTTGGGTGTTAGCATTTTATGTTAGCGAGCTAGAGATTGTTAATGAAATTGCTTTGGTTGCGAGGTCTCGGCTTGGTCTGATGTCATACATTATAGCTGCAAGTAACTTATTTCATACAGTTGTCACTAGCTCTCATGTTTATTTAATGTTAGCATTTTAGGTTGCGCACTAGTGACTAGATAATTTGTGGTTAAGTTTTATGGTTATCACCAACTTGCAAAGTTAAATGTCTAGACTTGATCAAGTCGCGAGCTTGCGAGTGAAGTGCTAGCGGCTAAGAGATAAACAATTTTATGTTGGTGAGTATGTGACAAGGGTTAAAGTTACAACTATCTCCAAGTCCCTACGGTGATGAGGACTTAACATTTTGTGGTCAAGAATTAGCAAGTGGTGGTTCAGTTGCCCTTGGTTGCTAGATCTTGAGGTTATGAAGGCTTAGCATTTTCAGCTTGCGAGCTGGAGATTGAGTCGTAAGGGCTTGTCTCTAGGTCATGAGATTTTCTAATGGGAAGTCTTTCAAGTAGAGGGTTGACGACTGTGTGCCATGTGTTTTAATGACTTGATGGGGACTACTGAGGTGCCATTTTTTTTTTACGTTTTGGAAAAAGGTTGAAATTGCCATTATATTTTTTTTAATGGTTTGAAAATAGCTTGAAATCGGCAATATATTTTTTTTATGGTTTGAAAATAGCTTGAAATCACCAATATTTTTTTTTTATGGTTTGAAAATAGCTTGAAATCACCAATATTTTTTTTATGGTTTGAAAATAGGTTGAAATCGCCAATGCAAATATTTTTTCTGGTTTTAAAAACATTACAATTTGCCCATGCAAAATTTTTTTGGTTTTAAAAACATTACAATTCGCTCTGATTTTTCACAAACTTTGAGCGATCACGAATGATTCACCAATGGAGATTATTATTTTTTCTCCGTAAACCACAAAATTTCACTAGTAAAATTAAAACTTTCCTCGGCAATTATACACCTTTTGCTTTTTTTTTACACCTTGTCCGAGGGGGGGGTTTCTTAAAGTTTTCCCTGATAATAACTAACTAAAAGTCAAGAGGCATCCATAGGGTTATGATTATTGAAGTAAAAAGATTATGTAAGAAGATAAATCAAGGCAAAGGAAGGACAATTCAATGTAGATAATTATTTATGTTTCCTTCAAGGAATTATGAACTCTACAATATTGAGGATAAAACACCTTGTACATAAAAATATTCAAGGATAAAAACCCTTAATTTCTTCATCAAGTTAGAGGATGAAAACTCTTAACTTTAGCAAAAATATTTCAAGCCATTTTTTATTTAAAAAATAGCTACAAATTGTAAGAAGGATTGTAATAGATATTCAAAATTAAGTTTTATATTTTTAAAATAATATTATAAATTATAAACATAAAAATGTATCAAAATTATAGTAAAATAATATTTGTAATTAAATGTAAATATGGGATATCTATTTAAAGAAAAAAATAGGGAAAATTTATAAAGCAATATTACAAATGGTATTAGAGATTTGATCATACTAGTTTGTAGTATAAAGCTAACATTTTGGATGCCTTCTAGCAAAAGAGATTTGAAGATCTACAAAAGGAAGAAGACATGGATCTTATTAAAGAGTTATTGTACAAATGTGAGGCCCCCATAATTATGATGACTAGCAAAGGTTGTCAAAAGATTTAAGAGCAGGTATTCCCTTTTATGAGTATTTGGAGGTACTTAGGTACCAATATCCCAACAAAAGAGACCTATATAACTACATAAGAAGGTAGGAAATAAAGAAGAAGAACCAATATTGGGTTTTCAAACGGTGCCAATAATTCGGGCCAGGCATGAAAATTATTACTAGAATGTTAGGGCATTAACACCCCTAACAAAAGATGCCTAATCATGTCTTAGATTGAGAATTATGGGACAAATATCATTCTAATTTAGGAAATGAAATTCTCAAAGTTGTCTAATTCTCAATCTTTTACGAAATAAAAAAACTATAAATATATTGCATCTCAATCTATTGGTACCGCTAATGGGATTGCTATTTTATGGAAGGAGTCTAAAGTTAAGACCTTTTTAGTGTTGTGTCAAGGCAAATTTTATTCAAGCCCATTCTCAAACCTTAAATTATGCCTTTGAGTTGATCTTAGTGTATGGTCATTCCTCAACGATGGGCAAGAAACTTATTTGGGAGTCCATCTCGTTGTCTTTGACCACCCTTCCTGATGTTCTTTTCATTATTGGAGGATATTGTATTGTTGTTCTTTCTATTAGGGACAAGGTGGGAGGCATCATTCCTTTGTTAAAGATGATGCAAGATTTTAATGAATTTGTAGGGAACAATGGTCTAAAAGATTTTGTACCATCAAATGGTAATGTCACCTAGACAAATAGGAGTGGATTTCTTTATATTAATGAGTGTTTGGATAGGTGTTTGGTTAATCCAACATGGTGTAGCATGTTTGGTCTTCGCCAAACAAAAATCCTCCCCTTGATGAGATTTGATCATTTTTTCCCTTCTAGTTGAGGTCCCTGTTTGCCCATTAAAATTCAACTCAGTAGGTTGATTCTAGTTTTAGAAAATGTGTTTTAGGGATGTGTCTTTTTTACCACAACTTCAAGTCTGTTCGACGAATGCACATTTTTTCCAAGATTCTAGGATGTATTAGTTCTGCAAGAAATTACATTGGCTGAAAGATCAAATCAAAGATTGGAACTTTACAATTTTTAAAAACATTTTTAAGGAGAAGGGCGACCTAGTACCAAAAATTGCAGACCTTAATGAGAGGATAATTCTATCTAGTATCAATGAGTAGTCATATAGTGATTAGATCTAGCTTAATATACAATTCCAAGAAGTTCTTTTAAGAGAAGAAATTTATTGGAAGCAGAAGTCTAGGGAAAGTTGGTTGTGTGAGGCAGATAGAAACACAAAAATATTTTATTCATCAACTAAGATAAAAACGGTTGCTAACCTCATCAATCATATTAAGAGTTATTCAGGTCATATCATGACAACTAGAGAAGACATACAAGAAGAGATAGTTACCTTTTATTCTTCTTTGTTTGCATGCCCAAATGATATGCCAGATGAAATCAAGTTGAAATCTAAGGAATTGATTCAAAATATTCCAATGCTAGTTTCAAATCAATATAACCTAGACTTTCTAAAGCCATTTTCATTGGAAGAAATTAGGCAAGCTGTTTTTGGCATGCAGCCTGACAAGGCCTCGGTTCCTAATGGGTTTATAACGTTATTTTTTCATTAATGTTGGGGTTTCTTAGGGACTGATGTTTGGACAGTGGTTGAGGAATCTAGGAAAAGTGTTTGCATGTTGAATAAATTCAACACCACACATATTGCTCTAATTCCTAAGTTGTCTATCCCTTCCTCTTTTGTAGACTTTAGACTAATTTCTCTATGCAATGATATTTACAAAATCATAACAAAGTCAATCTCACTTAGATCGTCCATTTCACAACAGCAAGGTGGATTTGTTCCAAGTAAGGAAACATGAAAAGGGGCTTTAATTTCTCATGAAAAAATTCACCTAATCTCAATTCATAAGTTGGAGTCTATGATTATTAAACTTGATATGATGAAGGCTTATGACAGAGTGAATTAGTAGTTCATCCATCAAGTTTTAGTCAAATTTGGCTTTTCAAAAATTTGGTGCAAATGGATCCTATCATGTATCTTGGAAGCCATATTTTTTGTCATCATTAATGGGAGGCTAACTGGTTTTTTCTCATCCTCTCAGGGAGTCCACCAAGTTGACACTCTTCACCCTTTTCTATTCATTAATAATGGCAGAGGCTCTTATTAGAAAAATTATGGATTTTTATAGCCATGGTTTATGGAAAGGAATTGTATTTGGTTGTTAAGCTAGTTCTTGGGATGTATTGTGATGTTTCAAGTCAAAAAACTAATGCAACTAAATCCAAAGTATTTCTCTTTCATTGATCTCCTTTGTTGGCTAATCAGCTGATTGGGGTTCTAGGCTTTAAATAGGGTATCTTGCCTTGAAATTATCTTGGAATTCCTATGTTCTTGGGTCTGAATAAGGGTTTCTTTTTATCCAAAATTACCTTTTCTATTAAAAATAGAATTGATTCATGGAAGAACACTTGGTTGTCTTTATCTGATAGAATTTTATTGATAAAATCAGTTCTATCATAAATTCTAAATTACATCATGTCTATTCTTTCGATGCCTAAAAGTATTAAGTTTGATCTAGAATCCCACTTGAAGATATTTCTTTGGAAAGGAAATAGGGACCCCAAGAGTAAAACTCACTTAATGGCTTGGGACAATTTTTTCTCCTTTAAGTAGTGTGGGGGGATGGTATTCACAACTTTAATAACATAAATATTTCTTTGGGGGCAAAATTAGTATGGAAACTATATCCTAATAGTGGTTATATTTAGGCTTCAATTATTAGAGAAAAATATCTTGACTTACCAGAACCGAAAAGAATTTTCACCATTCTTGATCCTCCACCAAGATTCCAAATGTGGACATTCCTGATTAAATGTAGAGACTTATTTCTCCTTGATTTGACATGGTTAGTGCATGATGGAAATTAAATTAGGTTTTGGGAGGATTTATAGAAGGGTTTTCCTCCTTCGGATCAATTGTAGGGGTTACACTCCATTAAAAACATATTACAATTTGAATGGGGTTGTAAAGTCAGTGATTATTTCCAAGCATCATGCATTAATGGAATTTGGGTAGTAAAATGGAAGGATTTAACTATGGTAGATGCTCCTCATAACCAAAAAATTTCTTTGTCATTAAAACTGAAGAAGAGAGTGATATTTTCTAAAGACCAAAAGGACAAACTTATTTGGCTGCCTTCAAAAAAAGGTTCATATTGAGTCATATAGGGATACAATGTGCTTTCAAAGGATCATGATTCAAACTTTTCTATAGGTTTATCCTTTTATTAGATTGGGGCTAGGCTTCAGAAAGTTGGATCATTTGCTTGGTTGGCTTTGTGGGGTAGAATCTTGGAAAATAATAGATTATCTTGCCTTGGTAATTCTCCTCCTTTTAACTGTGTTCCTTGTATTGACATTTTAGAGACCGAGGATCATCTTCTCCTTAACTGCGGCTTCACTCAAAGTTACTAGAAATGGTGTCAAAAGAAACTTAATTGGGAAGCTCCTCTTCATTCTAATCTTTATAGTTTTTTTGAGTCTTGGCCTAAATTATATGGAGTTTCCTCTTTTGCTATTATTTGGGAGGTGGCCCTAGCCATCGTTGTCTGGATCATTTGGTGAGAAAGAAACAAACATGTTTTTTGAAAAGAAGCATGTTCATTAGAGGTAGTTCTATAGAGAATCAAATTGACAATATTAAAGGTGGTGAATTATTATACATCCAATCATAAAAAAGTTGATTCCCTTTTCACATCTTGGGATAATGATGTTTTAAGGGAATGGAAATAGATTAAGCTTCCTTTTAAAGGTAGTCTCATGAATAAATTGACCAAGCAGATTAATAGAGAAGAGGTGAGATGGAGAGTACTACAGTCAAACTTCTACAAGCTCATATTTGATGGCACCTTGAAGGGTAATCTAAGGAGGTATAGCATTGGTTGCATAATCAAATATCATTTAGGTAGTCTTATTATTATAGTTGGGCAAGAATCCCAGATGGATCAAATAACATTGTTGAATCTCTAGCTCTCTTATTTGGTGGGAGATTTTAGTTGGATTGAAACATTTGCAGTCCATTCATGCCTCCTTTCTAATTCTTTCCCATTTCATGTCATCTGCTATGCCTTGATTTTCTTTCTTTTCTCACATGTGGGTTTTTTGTTTAACTCTCTAGTTCCATTTCTTTCTTGGTTAAATTTTTATCATGCTATCATTCTAGAACCTTTGTTTTCTTCGGCTTTGATAAAAGTCTCTGTGATTTTGGAACTATATCAACATTTCATCATTAACCCTCATGGTTTTTAGTCTTCATTCCCTGTTCTCAATGACCTTGCTTCCTCAGAGGGCAGCTCCAATGGCAGATAATTGAAATTCCAGCTTTTCTCTATAAAATGTTAACATGTGTGGTCTCTCATTTTGGTTTGATATCTATTCTAAAGAATTTTGTGAAAAGTCTCATCTTTTCATTTTCATCATTTCAGACTATAATGACCAGGGGTCTTAACTGTTTCTAAGGGTGTGTCTTCTATCCTTTTTCCAGCATGCTTCTATCTTTACCTGCAGATTTGAATATTGGTTCTCTCTTTGTATTTCAAGAACAAACATGGTTTGTGGTCTGGTTCATAGTTTGTTCACTAACAGATTCCTCTTTAGTGAAGAGTTTCGTGACTTTGAGGTACTTTTTTTAGGGATTATATTCTCTTCCTAGGAATTTTGTTGTAATAGTTTTGGTAATTATGTATCAATCATATGCTATCTGATGCTGATAGGTTGGGCTTGGCATTCAGAGTATGGGCCTTCCCCCAATTTTAGGGATAAAATTGGTAGTGTTTAAATTCCTTATGAGGAATTTCATAGTGGGTTTTATGCTTTTCTTCAGGGCGATCCTTTTCCCCTCGTTTGAACATATTTATATTTTAGTTATTGTACTTCTTCCTCTTTATTTAATATATATTGGTATTATAGGCCTCATCTTTTTGCTTTAAAAAATAAAACATCCACCCAATTTTTTGGTATGGAAGTAGTTGAATCATATAATCATGACTTGAAATATATGGAAATAATTGGACCATGTGGTGATGATGATGTGAAATATATTTTTTATATTGTTGTGAATAATTATTTGTCTAATCTTGATAGAGAACTCTATGATGATACACGTTGACTAGAAAATATACAAACTCTTTGATTACAAGATTGATAAACTTGTTGATGGTTTAGTTTATAGTAGTGAGAAGGAGACTTTTGATTTGCACATAATGGGTCTAAGAGAAGTCAATATGGTCATTGAAGGAAAATAGACACATTCATCAAGTTGTCATCCCACCATGAAATTAAAGAAAATATGGAAGTATTGACCCTGAGGACCTTGATGCTAAATGAAGTGAAAGATACAAATACAAATACAAAATTGTTTTTGCATGAAGGAGTGGGATGATGATATTCACATCACTCGCATAATTCATCATGATAAAGGACGCAATATTTTTCCTTCATTTTGGGTGTCAACAATGACAATCAAGAGTTTGTATTCATTACCTAGGATCTTGGATGAAAATGAAATGAGAAAGAAGAATATCATGATAATGTATGATCCCATTTACTATGATCAAGACAATTTCTCTTGGATAAAATCTACTAAGGATAATACAAATGCTCTTATGGTTGTTTTCCTATGATAATTGAAAGACATACATAAGGCCAAATATATGAATGGGTAGAATATTTTTAGCATTCAGGTTAAGAAAAGTATATTGTTTCATAACATACATCTAACACCAAAGAGAGGATGACACATTAAAATGGATTTTAGTAAGGAAGGAGTAACTTGGGAAATCTCTCAATTTACTATGGAAAGGGCAATGATATAGACTTTACCATCTAATTATGGTATTTGTTGGATAAAAACTTTGTATCATCAACCCAAAAATGTTACACCAATATCATGAGGTTCAAATGAAATGCCTAAAGACACTAAAATAAATTAGGGAAAGTAAATCAAACTTTCTTATAATTCAATATTTATATAGATGTCGATCACCCAACACAAAAATCTCTATTTAAGTTTGTCCATATTGTAGTTGGTGAAAAGGATGGTTCTACTCTTGAAACTCATGGTGATCATTTTAAAGAGTAATACTTAGAAGGGGAGAATAGATAAATGAGATTCCTAGAACAAGCAATGACTTTTATGAAATCCACCCCATGGATCCTAAGTTGTCAAATGAAAAGAAGAATAATCTAGGGTTAATTCTAGAAACTATCTCATTGAAATGGACTAGTTGTAGAACATGAGAATATTGAAAGTGGGCCAAAAAGATATAAAATCATTTCAAAAAGGAACATTGCATTTAAGGTCATAAATGTGTTTCATACCTCTAACTATCATCTTAATAAATGGAATGCTCATTTATCTACTTTGCCTCAAAGAAATATCCATGAAATTGTGTGAAGGTTGGGCCAATCAAAGCAATTCTTTGTAGATGTAGTTGATGCCAAAAGGGAAATTGATTTTTAGATTGATGCTTCCCTTAGTTTCAAATTATGCTATTGCAATATGTCTTTTTGTTTCTCCTCTATAAGGATGAGAGAGTTTACTTATCTTAAATTACAAAGTTTGCCAATTTCCAACTCTTGGTTTTGTTGTTAAGAGTTATTGGGAAATACAAATACATGAATCAAAAGTATATTGGACCTGGAAAATTGTCCTCATACTTTAGAGGATGGCATCTGTTAGCATTTTTCACAAAGGGAGATTGTTGGCATTTCAGTAAGCTTGTATGAGGATATTGAGAAGGTTGTCGGAGATTGTTGCTATAATTGTGAAAGGATGATTACTGTCCTAATAATATTATTTTGTCATTGATGTCAAGAAATTGATTTTCTGATTTAGTATGATGTTGCCATATCTTGAGAAGTATGTTTTGATGAGTATTAAGAGGTTGGTAAGTGACACAGAAAGAATGTGAGAATGAAGGGGAATAATAAGTTATTCAATGGGCAACTATTACCGAGTTAGACAATGATGAGATCATGTTGTTTTGATTGTTTTGATATCCTACATATGTTGTTGATTATAAGTTTAATACTGTACTATGTGACCAAGCAGAGAACCTAGTCGGTAAACCCTAAGGTTATCGCTATCGGTTAAAGAAGGCATACTCTATACCGAGTGAAGTTTAGTATTTATCGAGTAACAACTAAGTTACAATAGATCACATTGGATGATTAAAAGCATTATTTAATAAAGGATGTGGATGAGATGGAAATGTATGGTTGATTGGAATGTCGTGCAAGAAGTTTGTTGAGGATCGACCACATGGAAAATCAAGAGGAAGATCTATAACACAGATTGAACCGCAATAACCTAGCACAAGTTCCAAGGAAGGAATGCAAGTTCCAAGGTGAGGTAAAACATTTTCAGATCGAAGGATACAATGAACCTAGTCAAGATTGAAGATATGATGGCTAAGATGGATCATGGGAAATGTGATCAAGGAGATTAAGCAATTAGGAATTGTTTATAAATAAGGAATTATTGATGAACAATGTATGTGGGCAAATGTATGCACAATGATGCTACAATAATATTTACTAAGCATTGAAGCTTGAAGATCTGATTGAAGAATAGATTGAGAAGCCCAACAAGGGACAAGATAAGTTGTATCACAAGATTGTTTTGAGAAAATAGAATTTTCTTTAGCATTTCAGATGTGAAGTTGTAGATATATTTTATCACTGTTGTTTATCATGTAAGTGACAAGAAATCTCTTAATCGAGTGGACTTAACAATCTTATTTGTAAACCCTCTAGCAAGGTAACATTCTGAATGAGTGTTTGAAATCCTTTAACAAGGTCACTTCTAACAAAGTGCAAGACTCTAACAAGTCTGAGGGAAATCCCTTAATTGGGTCACATCTAGCAATGTGTTTGTAATTTGTAATTGGTTTAGCTTTTAACCAAGCATACTCTAGAAGGGTATATTTCTTAGTGGGTCTGAAATCCCACAGTGGTTTTTCCCTATTTGGGTTTCCGCGTTAAATCTGGTGTTGAATGTGTTATGATGTCTTATGCATTTTTGTTTATGAGTTTGAATGATTTACAGTCATAGTTGCATATCAGTAGAGGTTACCGAGGTTGAATCTGATAAATAACTAACTACATCAACCCTAGGACATTAAAGAACTATACTAGCAGTCTAGTTGAATTAAGTATATTAACAACTATTCTCCAAGAACGACATTGTAATATCTAGAGTTAGACTTAACCATGAAAAAGAGAGAAGCATCACTTAGTGCAAATTTTTTAATTCCTAATTATATCAGAGTATCATAGAATAAGATAATTACATCACAAGGAGGATCAATGTCTAGGAATTACAAATCTACAAAGGCAATTTGGGATTGTAGTAACTCCAAGTAACATCCTAGCTTATGATTGCTTGAGGATAAGCAATCTTGGGCAAGGAGGAATATCATGCCCCTGCCTAAATTTGAATATTGTCAATTAAATAAAATACCTATCAATCCCTTACAAGATTAATAGATAAGTGCAAGATGATATTAAGCAATAGTTAAGAGCACATCAATCCATAATTAGTAGCTATAATGAATTAATTATCTTACAATAGTGATTTTCTTCTAATAAAGAATAAAAACTAATTAACTAAAAGTCAAGAGGCATCCAAAGGTTTGTGACTATTGGAGTAAAAATGATATGTAAGAAGATAAATCAAGGGAAAGAAAGGACAATTCAAACAATTATTTATGTTTCCTATATGGTATATTAATTGAAGATTCAATAATCTTGAGGACTAAACCCCTCATAGATCATAAATTTAAGGAAAAAAACTCTAAATTCCTACATCAAGTTAGTGGATGAAAATCCCTAAGTTTAGCATAAAAATTTCAAAACATGTGTGTAAAAGAAATAGATACAAATTATAAGAAAAATTGTAACGAATATTCAAAAATATGTTTTATATTTTTTAAATAATATTATATATTGTAAACTTGAAATATATAACAAAAATATAGCTAAATAATATTTGTAATTTGCCGATAGGCAATTCCCTCTGGGGTTGCACCTCCACCGAAATTGTCTCACGCTAGATTTTTGGGGTTTATTGGTACGTATTTAATTTTTATAGTATCGCTTCATAATTCATGATGACGATATTCCCTATGGGGGCACCATTCATCGAGAAACTGTCTCACATCGTGAGTTTGTTTTTTCCCATTACCAAAGATTTTCCCGGTGGCTCGAGCATAGTGGTTTTGTGTGTTTGTCGATTGCCTATATGGTGATAACTTTTTGTTTCCAAGAAAATATGAGTCAGTACTTTTGAACAACTGTGAGACTTATCAAAAAGTATTTCTTAACCCAAAGAAAACAATGCAGCTAGATGTCTCCATTACCATCTCTCTGTAATGGACAGACACCTAACTATGAGTGGAGCTAGATGTCCTCATTACCATCTGTGGTTACCACCTCAATAACATACTAATTGCCACCTGTAGTTTGAAAGATTCAATTACCATGGTTTGTTTTATACAAACTCTTTGATCCATTACCCATTCAAATTGTGTAAAATTTGTTGGGAGAAGAAGAGACGGATTGTGTAAATGGCTTCCTGAGTCTGCCTTTTTCCTTGCTAATATTCATCATACTCACGATTGTGGGTGGTCTCAAAGGTTAGAAATAAGCACAAATTACAATTCTTGTTGTATTTCTAATTATTTATATTATTATGGATTAATATATTGAGCCATAGCTATTGTTGCCTATTATTAACTTATTGGTTCAAGACTCTCATATCAATATGGATTTATATTTGATATTTGAATTTTTCCAGAAACTAATACAAAATGAAACATAGGCAGCCATAATTCCATAAAATAGATA
Organism: Cryptomeria japonica; assembly: GCF_030272615.1. NCBI lineage: Eukaryota > Viridiplantae > Streptophyta > Pinopsida > Cupressales > Cupressaceae > Cryptomeria > Cryptomeria japonica. Next base: position 742,440,837 of record NC_081408.1, read on the forward strand.
AATTCATACAGACTAAACAAGTTACAAAATTTATACTATATAAAGAACTAAATTTTTAAAGGTGTAAGAACTATTTAAATGAATTATATAGTTGTATTGTAGTGTAAATATACAGAATTTATTGATGCTCTATATTTTCTTAGATAAATAAAATAAAGGTACATTAAAGTTAAATAAAATAAAATAGTTTTTTACACCTAAATATAGTGCAGATATGAGTATTGATGGTTTAATCTACTACACCATCAATAAGTTTTGTATACATGATGATTTGATTAACAGTTCAACTATTGTATAATGAGTGATGAAATGTGTAATTCAACAGCATCAAAGATATAGCATCGATAAATAAAATAGTTGCATTAAAATAGCTGCATTCTAGTTTGCATATTACCCTATCCAAATTATAGAGAAGAATAGATTGGCCATTTAGATATATTTTCAATAGGGTTATAAATCTATGGAATGAATATAATTTGTAGATTCAATTCACAACATAACAAATATGTTGTTTCCAACATTGACAATATGCATGTATTTATAAGAGTAAATTGATAGCAATATGCAAAAACATATATTAAAATATATATAAAAGAAAAATTTATATAAATATACTTAAGTATGGTGAGGGAGATTAGCTTAATGAGCTGAATTTCCAAACATGGTAGCTTGCATGGTATGCAAGTACACCTCCTATCAGTCCATGGCTCTATTTTAAAACACTAATTACAATTGCTAGTGATATCAAGAAAAAGGCCTTATCCTTCTTTGTAAGGATTCTACTTACAAGAAAAAATAAATAACATTCTAAATGTTATTAAAGCCTCATTTTACACCAACATAACACCTAAATTAATCAATTAAACATTAGTTAAGACCACATTAAAAAAATCATTTAATTGTTTAAAGGTGCTTTTCATGTGCCAGTCGATCCCTCCTCTTTGTTATTGGAATATAGTCTGCCATAGGACATGAATTGTGAAAATTTGAAAGAAAAATTTGTTTCTAGAAAAGTGGGATCATTACATACTAATAAGTTATTTCACAAACTAACCATTGTTAAAAGCATAAATGTATTTCTTCCAAAACTCTCCGGTTATTGCCACTTCAGAGCAGCATGCAAGCAAAACTTGAATGCTACCACCAACTGGCACCTACAATCTATAGTGACTTTCAAGAATTCACACCCCCAAGACCTTGTTTGTCGTGTAAAGAATAAATGCACAAACTAAGAAAATTGCTCCTCGAAACCCACATGACCCTGCAAATGTATAGACAGAGATATAGTTCTTTGTGCATTGATATTGCAAAATATATCTGCAAGTAATTTGAAACCCCAATCAAAGGATGATAACCTTTACCTAACATCCTGCAACCCTTTCCTAAAAACATGCAACCAAAAAATGTAGCCAATAGGAGTGTGTTTAAAAAAAATCAAATTAATATAGTCTTAAAAACTCAAAAAACTTTACAAAAGAACTTTTACTAAATGTAATTTCAATCTTAAAATTTATACTAAACTTTTATTAGAAATATACGTACTATTTATTTATAATGAGAAACCAAACTATTTACTATTATTAGAGATTATTTTGACAAAAAAAATTTGTGTTTTATATAAATTTTACGATGAATTTACTTTTTAAATTTTAATTGAATTATAATAACAAATTGAATATATACATACTATTTATTAGCTTATAAATAAATAAACAAAGCAAACTATATCCCAAATGATAAGCAAACTAAATCCAAAACAAATAGGAAATGAATCCAGGATCATTCCTATGAACATCTATTTATGTAACAGTAAGAGAAGAGATGTAATTGGTCGTTTCTCTAAGTAGGCTGGAAATGACCATTGGTATAGTTTTGCATTGGAGTTCGATATGATGTAGGTGCATGTTCAGACAAGATGTTCTTCATGTTCATCTAATAAAATAATATCGGCAGTACAAATTGGACCTTTCTCAGATCCAACTGCTAGTTAATTATAAATGTGAGATGGTAATTGAAAAAAAAATATAGGTTCACCTCTAAAGTCTAAACAGAAAAAAAAAACCCAAAACAAAAAAGGCAAACAAATTGTCAAACAATAGAATAACATCACACCTATAAATGGAGGAGGAAGGAAAGTAACAATAATAAAACACATGAATGCTACTTTCCAATCCTGTAGTTTTTCTGAGTTGTATCTGTCATTTTCCTTATGTTTGGTAAAAGCTTGAGTGTAGACTTCTTTTCCTTGGGCAGTCCAGTGGATAGCACCGAGATCAACTTCATAGAAGACGAGAATGATGGTGTTACTAAGGAGATTTTTCATATTTACACAAAAGTATGGACATATGAAGGAAAGAAGTAGTCATGGCATCTTTTATTTCTAACAGTATGAAATCACTTAGTTAAAGCTCTAGTTGATCTTAAAAAACTTTAAGTCCCATAGATTTCAGAGCATGGTAGAGAGATGTGGCCAGTGTGTGCTTGGTGGTTTATGAATACATCGCAGGGCACCTTTTTCCCCAGTTTTGAAGATGATGCAGATGGTAGTACAACTTCCTCAAAGGCATTGCTACTCTCATTTGGCGTTACCATTGAAGAGGAAGTGGAAAAAAGAGGAGACTGCCTCATAAAAGTAGAGAAAATGTAAAACAAAGAGAGATGCAAGGGAGGAAACATTGAAAGGAAATGGTAAGGTAGAGAGCAAATGATCAAAAGAGCGGTATAAAGAAAAGTAGTGGAAAAAATTTGTGGAGGAGAGAGAAATAATTCTAGCGAATAATGGAGACAAAACATGGGATAGTGGAGAATGGAGCCCACATATTTAAAATTCTATGTTGAGTTATTTTAGTGGTGGAAAATTCATGTTCTTAAAATTCACAAGTTTAAATCTCACAAAGTGATAAGGTATGTACTCTAACCCATCTGTATAAATCTATAAATAAAGGACTGGCATCATGGACTATAAAAGACCTTTTCCTTTCCCTTTCCACTATTAGGTCCTGGGTACAACTAAGATAGGGGGGTGAATCAGTTGTCTTAATAATAATAACCAAAAACAACTTAATCAAATTACTGCTTAATACTGTTGAGATAGTCTGTTATACCGGTGACCAAATTTAACAGATAAATGCAATACCGGTGAAGATTAATGCATGTAATTAAAAGACAAAGTCATCCACAACACATAACACCAATATTTGTACGTGGAAACCTTGTAAGGGGAAAAACCATAGTGGGAAACCTTACCCACAATCAGATGATACTACTGCAGATAGTAAGTGTACATAAATGGGGTCTGCACATGCAGAAAGGCCAAGCGCCTAGAGCTCACTGCTCAAACACATAAGGGAAGTCACACTGACTTACAGTTGGATGGTTAAATCTAATAATAATGTACTGCACAAAATAGCATCTTCATATGCTGGATTTAGTACCAGTGTAGTTCTAATATGCTTTCACAAAAACATAGCTTCATCTTAAAATGATGTCTGTGTGTGTAGCTCTACTTAATCTCGCATGTACCTTCACACAAAACCTTCTTCACATACCCACTTCAATCTTACAATTAACATTTTACATTCATACCATAACCTAGGACCAATTTTAGTAGGTCAGCTCTAAAATATATTACAAGAAAATATTTTATAAACAAAATAAATATCCGATGCAATAACCAATTGAACATGTCAGCTTAATGCATTTACAACACTAATTAATCATCTCCATAGCGTGCCATGCTGATCTGGAAAAGATAAACCTATCCGTGTAACCCTGGACCTATTTGCTGGTAACAACAAATATGCAAATACGAATATTCCAATAAACAATTCTCCAAGATAAGATGTCCAAACAATGTCTTCAACATTACAAAGTGTTTTCCAAGTCATTCCAAGTGTCGATGATCATTATTTCCTGTCGGTGTACCATATACCAGTTACTATGCAAAAGTCACTTGCTTGTCGGTGAATGTTGTCGGATCTCTAAAGTGCTAGAGTTTTAGTAGGTGTTGACATCAATAACAAAACCATACCAAAATAGTAACAATCTCCCCCTTTGGAATTGATGGCAACACAAGATTGAAAAACCATCAAAGTGCAAAAACAGAAATGCCAAGTATAAAAACCAATAATCTCTCCAAAGTAACAATCTCTCCCCCTGAGAGTAATATGAGTTTCTTTATGTTTTTTTGTACCAATCTCTTCCCAAAAGATAGTGTATAATGTGTTTTTCCAATAGATATCTCTCCCCCTTTGACATCAAATGCCAAAGTTACAAAAATAGTATACAAAATACCAACCAATTACAATATACCAACTACTCCCCCTGAGAAGTAGCTTCCTCATCAAAGCCAGAGTAAAAGATTTCTTCTGTTAGTTCTGCCAGTTGATGACAATCATCAACTATCTAAGTATCTACCGGTGGGGGTATGACCCCAAGATGATCTCTTAGATATTCAAAAGTCTCCTTAGGTAGAGGTTTAGTGAAAATATCTGCAATCTGCTCTTTAGTATTCACATAAACCATTTTGACAATTTTTGCTTCAACATTTTGTTTCAAAAAGTTCATTTTGATAGAAACATGTTTAGTTTTAGAATGTTGTACTGGATTCTTGGATATGTCAATTGTTGCAGTGTTATCACAGTAGATAGTTATAGGTTCCTTGCAATTTACTTTTATGTCTTTTAACATTTGTTTAAGCCATAATACCTGTGTACAGTTTGTTGTTGCTGCAACATATTCTGATTCTACTATTGATAAAGATGTGCAACTTTGTTTCTTACTTAACCAAGAAATTAGTCTGTTTCCAAGGAAAAATGCTTTGTCGGTGGTACTTTTCCTGTCATCTACATCTCCTGCCCAATTTGCATCTGTGTATGCACATAATTCAAAGTTTTCATCTCTAGGAAACCATAAGCCAAGATTTTTAGTGCCTTGTAAGTACCGAAAAATCCTTTTTACTGTTGATTCATGATTTTCTCTAGGATTACTTTGAAATCTTGAAACAATACATACGGCATTCATAATATTTGGTCTTGTTTGTGTTAATTACAGTAAACCTCCTATCATAGATTTGTACCTGGTTGGATTAATAGGTGTTGATTCATCTATTAGTGATAATTTGTCATTTGTAGTCATAGGTGTACTTACTGGTTTAGAGTTCTTCATCCCAAATTTCTTTAGTAGCTCTTTTAAGTATTTAGTTTGACTCAAGAATATACCTTTGTCAGTCTGTGAGATCTGCAATCCTAAAAATAATTTTACTTCTCCAATCATAGACATTTCAAATTCTTGTTGCATTTTGATAGAGAAATCCTTACATAATCCATCTTCTCCTCCAAATATTATATCATCAACAAAAACTTCTATAACCAAGATGTCATCATTAGTCACTTTATAGCATAAATTACTGTCTACATTTCTTTTAGAGAAACCAATCTTCAAAAGATACTTATCTAATCTTGCATACCAAGCTCTTGGAGCTTTCTTCAACCCATATAAAGCTTTCCTTAACCTGCAAACCATATCTTTTTGTTCTGTCAAATAAAATCCATCAGGTTGTTCAATGTAAACTTCTTCTTCGAGAATTCCATTCAAAAATGTACATTTAATATCCATCTGATACACTTTATAGTTCTTATGAGCTGCAAAAGCCAAGAATAATCGAACTGCCTCAATTCTAGCTACCGGTGCAAAGGTTTCATTGTAATCAATTCCTTCTTTCTGAGAATATCCCTTACACACTAGTATTGCTTTGTTTCTGATTACTTCACCATCTTCATTAAGTTTGTTTCTAAATACCCATTTGGTTCCAATAACATTTTTATCTTTAGGTTGAGGAACTAATGTCCATGTGTCATTCTTTTCAATCTGTTCTAATTCTTCTTCCGTAGCTTTAATCCAAAATTTATGTTCACATGCCTCATTAATTAATGATGATTCAATTTGAGAAATAAGACTTACCTCTTCATTTGCCAATCTCCCTCTTGTCATAACTCCACTATATTTGTTTCCTATTATCTGATATTTAGAATGATTCAATCTTACATACCGGGGTGTCTTTGTTTGTTGTTGTTCCTCAATTACTATGGAATTTTTAGATGATACTGGTGTAACTGGATCTTCACTCTGTACCAGTGGATTCAGTGTAGATTCATTTGTCAGAATTTCGGTTGCCGGTTCAAAATCCATATACCTTGAAGTTCCTCTGAATTGTTCATCAATCTTTACATTTGTGCTTTCAACAATTTTCTGCAATCTCTTGTTAAAACATCTATATGCTTTACTCTTACATGAACATCCTAAAAATATTCTTTCATCACTTCTAGCATCAAATTTCCCAATGTACTCATCTCTTCTGATATAGCATTTACTTCCAAAAATTCTAAAATATTTAAGAGTAGGAGTAATGAAAAACCATAGATCATGAGGGGTCTTACCTGTTTCACCTTTGATGTGAACTTTATTGAATGTATAGACTACTGTACTTACTACTTCTCTCCAATATACATGTGGTAGATTTGATTTAGACAACATACTTCTTGCTACATCCAAGATAGTTCTGTTCTTTCTTTCTACAACTCCATTCTGTTGTGGCATCCGGGGTGCTGATAGTTGTCTTCTAATTCCATTTACTTCACAGTAGGTATTAAATTCCTTAGATGTAAACTCACCTCCTTGATCTAATCTTAAACATTTGATTTTCTTACCGGTTTCATTTTCAACCATTTCTTTGAATAGTTTAAACTTTCCAAGTGCTTCTAATTTTTCTCTGAGAAAAATAACCCAGCACATTTTAGAATAGTCATCAATGATTAGCATGAAATATCTATCACCTTGTAAACTTTTAGTTCTAGTTGGACCACATAAGTCAGTATGAATTAAATCAAGAGCATTATTTGATTTTTCTGGAATACTTTTGAAACTAGCTCTAGCTTGTTTTCCAAATTGACATTCCTTACATACCGTGTTGTGAGGTTTGACAATTTTAGGTAAATCTCTGACTGCCTTAGTAGGACTTACTTTTACCATGCAATCAAAATTTACATGATAGAGTCTCTTATGGCATAACCAACTTTCATCAATATGTGCAATCAAACATGTCTTTTCACTGCTATTCAAATGAAAGATATTACCTCTAGTCTGATTACCAGTTGCAATTTCTAAACTAGTTCTATTCATGATTTTGCATTTACCATTCTTAAATTGTAACTGAAATCCTTTTTCAACTAATTGACCAACACTAAAAAGATTATGATTTAATCTTTCAACATAGTAAACATTATCAGTGTTATGCTTACCATTAAGAGATATTGAACCCTTATCTTTGATTTAAAAAGCTTTGTCATCTCCTAATCTTACTAGAGCTCCATTGTACTCCTAAAAAGTTAAGAATTTACTTTTGTCACCAGTCATGTGATGTGAGCATCTTGAATCAATGATCCATTCATCCTTAGTTTCAATTCTAGTAGCCAAGGCCTATTCTACCGGTTGCACTGTAGGTGCTGATTGATCTTTTTTTATAGCAACAAAAACCCATCCATTATCTGTCGAATCCTCATCAGAATCATTAGTCACTCCTTCATCAGTAACATAACAAGATTTGTCCTTATTCTTCTTGAATTTGTATCTCTGATATATTTAGGGTTAGGTTTGTATGTCCTTCTAGCTTCTTCTCTTAACCTAGCATGTGTATCAAGGCATCTTGAAGCCATATAACCACTCTTATTGCAGCTAAAACATTTAAAGGGTGCTTTACCTTCATACTTACTTCCAACTGGACCTTTAGGCATTTTTCTTGCAAATAGTGCTTCAAGTTGTTCAAGTTATTCATTTTCTCTCCTGCTTTCTTCATGTTCTTTTGCATAAAAGGCTTTCCAATCAGACTTGTCAAATGATGGTGCAGATGACGTTGATGCTTTAAAAGCTAAGTCTATTGTTACAGTAGCAGCAGGATCAAACTCCTCAATTTTAAAGGCTGATAGTTTTCCAATCAATGTATCCCTAGTTACTGATGTGTTAGGCATTGTTATAAGTTCATTTATTGCAGTAACTTTCATTTTATATGCCAGTGGCAAACCTCTTAAAACTTCTGAAACAATTTCATCTTCACTTAAGGTTCCTCCACAACATTTAATACCCAAAACAATTTCATTTACTCTTTCCATAAAAGAAGAAATTCTTTCATCCTCTTCCATTTGTAGACTTTCATACCTGACCCGGAAGCTTTCAAGTTTTGCAATTTTGACTGTGGAATCTCCTTCATTTAGTGTTTCCAAGTAGTCCCAAATAGCTTTAGCAGTAGACCTATCTGATAATCCCATGATTTTTTGATCTGATAGAGCTCTTAAGAGTGCTTCTCTTGCCTTGCAATCATTCTCCTCATCTTTAGTCAGATTTGGTTGATTAGGCTGACTTACAGTAGGAGTAGTGTATCCATTCTTTGTTACATCCCAGATGTGTCTCCATCCTGATCTTCCATATGCCATAGTTGGTTCCATCAAGTTTAGGACTATCCTTCTTGAAATAGTTAGTAGACATTAGATCTCCTCAAGTTGTTAAACTTTTGCAAAAGAGGACTAGGCTCTGATACCAATTGTTAGGTCCCTGGGACAACTAAGAGGGGGGGTGAATCAGTTGTCTTAATAATAATAACCAAAAATAACTTAATCAAATTACTGCTTAATACCGGTGAGACAGTCTATTATAGCGGTGACCAGATTTAATAGATAAATGCAATACCGGTGAAGATTAATGCATGAAATTAAAACGCAAAGTCATCCACAACACATAACACCAATATTTGTATGTGGAAACCTTACCCACAATCAGATGATACTACTCTAGATAGTAAGTGTACATATATGGGGTCTGCACATGCAGAAAGGCCAAGCACCTAGAGCTCACTACTCAAACACATAAGGGAAGTCACATTGACTTACAGTTGGATGGTGAAATCCAATAATAATGTACTGCACAAAATAGCATCTTCATATGTTGGATTCAGTACCTGTGTAGTTTTGATATGCTTTCACAAAAACCTAGCTTCATCTTCAAATGATTTCTATGTGTGTAGCTCTACTTAATCTTGCATATACCTTCGCACAAAACCTTTCTTCACATACCCACTTCGATCGTACAATTAAGACTTTACATTTATACCATAACCTAGGACCAATTTTAGTAGGTCAGCTCTACAAGATATTACAATAAAATATTTTATAGACAAAACAAATATCTGATGCAATAACCGATTGAACATGTCAGCTTAATGCATTTACAACATTAATTAATCATCTCTATAGCGTGCCATGCTAATCTGGTAAAGATAAACCTGCCAGTGTAACCCTGGACCTATTTGCCGGTAACAGTAAATATCCAAATATGAATATTCCAATAAACAATTCTCCAAGATAAGATGTCCAAACAATGTCTTCAACATTACCAAGTGTTTTCCAAGTCATTCCAAGTGCCGGTGATCATTATTTCCTGCCGGTGTACCATATACCAGTGACTGTGCAAAAGTCACTTGCTTGCCAGTGAATGTTGCTGGATCTCCAATGTGCTAGAGTTTTTGTAGGTGTTGACATCAATGACAAAACCATACCAAAATACCAACATCCACTTTGAACTTTCATTATACTGTGTACATAAGTAAGAATCTCTCAAAAATTTAAAGTTAGAAAGGACATTTTGATAGGGTGGCTTAAACAAGACCCTTTCCCTTTCCTTTCCACTTTGAACTTTCATTGTACTCTATACATAAGTATGAATCTCTCAAAAATTTAAAGTTAGAAAAGACATTTTGATGGGGTATCTTAAACAATGCACACTAACCTTTTTGACTTTGGTGGGCTTGTTTTCCTACCATTAATCATTCAATGGTCCTCCTTATTTACTTTAGCTACTATTCTACTAGAACCTATGCATTCAGTTTAACATTAAAGAAAAAGACTGCAAACTCAAGAATTTAATAAGAGTTATCGGTCACATAAATTAGAGAACTTGCTTCACATTTTCCTATAGTTGTAGTACAGGTAAAAACATTCAAATCAAATTATAATATTGTATGTTTTGTATATATGATTTTTTGATAAGCCATAAAGATGATTTAGTAGTTTTATGTATTATTGTTTGAGATGTTTATTATTTAGTATTATATTTATTTAAATAATATTTTATTATGTAAGATTGCATTTTATATATAATTTTTTTAAAAAAATTTAAATAAAAAAAAAAAAAAAAGTTATTGATATAATGAAACTTATAATTCAATATAATTTATTATTATATGGAATTTTTTAATATCATCTTTTATTTTATTTTTTTGAAATTTCTTAAAATTGAACTTAGACTCTCTTAAAAGTTAACTTTACCCCTCTTATGAAATTTCTTAAAATTGAACTTACACTCTCTTAAAAGTTAACTTTACCCCTCTTATAAACAACCTAATTGGAATATCTTGTTGCATCTCTAAAAACCTCATGCTATGAAATTTTTCTCATTAGCTATATAAGTTTCTATATTTTAACAAATCATTTCAAGAATATTAAGTTGTGAGGTAGCAAATGGAAATGATTGACCAAAGTTGATTTCATTTGTTAACAAATTGCATCCATATAATTTTTTCTTTTAAAAATTAATATATGAGAATCCCAGAAAAATGGTTTTCTTAGCTTGGATACAAAACCATACATAATAATTCCAAAAAAATTCAGACATACCTAGTGATAATTGATGAGATAAATTATGCTACTCCACTCTTTCTCTAGTTCGATAAGTTATCTTCCCAGGATTTCTAGGGAAAAAATCAAATATTAGTAAAACATGTGTAAGAATTTGTTGAAAATAGCCAAGATCAAGAGTTCAATGAATAACACAATAGACAGACAAAATAGATCAATAAGAATAAATTGTATTCTAATAAAGATGCAAAATAAGATCAACTGGATCATTACATGCAATGCAGATGAGCCTGCTTATAAAGGAAGGGCCATATGGATATGTGAGCACACAATCATGACATGTGACTCAATGAGAAATAAGGGTAGGTAAGAATAGGTAGGGGAAGGTAGGAGAAATAGTATAATATTTCACAAGAGGTAGATCACCCATCGAATGTTGAATTTAACAACAAGATAAGACCACAAAAAGTGAAAATTCACCTACATACATCATCCCTATGTGCACACTTCCCTAAGTGTCTCATATGCAAACTATTATGAGATGCATTATCCTAAGTCAACTTAAGTAAGGTGTAATTATGAGACATAATTTGCACCACCCCCTTAAGTGAAACTTAGGGGAATGCACTTAAGCTAACAATGCAAGATGGGTCCTGGCTACAAGGCCATGTTAGGTACCCATGTACAAATGAAAATGCATGCAAACCAATGTAGTCTTTTACAAACAAGAAAAAAGAGAAAAAACCCAAATGGGAAAACTCCCCACCAAAAGAGAGATGAAAAAACACAATCCACTCAAAGAAGTATGAGAAGGACAAAACCCCATGTGAGGAAAAATCCCCCCATATGAGATAAGAAGAGAGACCATGAAGCCCCCCCTCCATGTAGAATCTGCACCAATGGTAGAAGCTCAAAAATGAATGAAGAAACTGTTCCACGATCATGTTGGCAATATTACATTATAACAGACAATGAAGATTGTTGACATTTCAATAAGGTTATTGATGATTATGGACATAATTGATTAAGGATGTTTTACTATCTTAATTGATTTTCTAATTCAGTATGATGTTGCCATATCTTGAGAAATATGATATGAAGATTATAAAGAAGTCGGTAAAGACATAGGAAAGAATATGATGAAAAAAGGGATAAGTTATTCAATGGGCAACTAGTACCGAGTCAGACAATGATGAGATCATGATGTTTTAGATTGTTTTAACATCATACATATGTTGTAAAATGTAAAGGTTAATACTATACTATGTTATCAAGTAAGGAACCTAGTCAGTAAACCTTAAGGTTATTGCCATCGGTTAATGAAGACAAAATGTCTACCGAGTAAAGTTTAGTATTCACCGAGTTGTAACCGAGCTATAACAGAATGCATTAAATTTTTACATGATATATTTAATGAAGGAAGATGATGAGTTGGAATGAATCAATGATTAGTAAGCCGTGGAAGATGTTTGTTAATGAATCTAAGGCAATGGAGAGTTGGCATGAAAATCTACAACATAGATTGAACTGCATTACCCTAACACAAATTCCAAGAAGAATGTGCAAGTTCCAAGGCAGGGTAAAATGTTTTCAGATCGAAAGATACATTGAACCTGGATAAGATTGAAGATCTGATGCCTATGATTAATCATTGTAAATGTGATCAAAGAGATTAAGTGGTTGGAAGATTGTTTATAAATAGGAAACTGTTGATAAACAATGTATGCGAGCGAGTGTATGCACAGGGATGCTACATAGTGATTACTGAGCACAAAAGCTTGAAGACCTATTAGAATAACAGAGTATTGATGCCCAACAGATAGACAAGATTAGTTCTATGTCTAGATTGTATTGAACAAATAAGAATTTGCTTTAGCATTTTTAGATGTGAAGTTGTAGATAGACTTTTATTATTGTTATTTTATGAAAGTGACAGAAAATCACTTAACTGAGTGGAGTTAATAGTCTTATATGTAAATCCTCTAGAAAGGTGACATTCTTATTGAGTGTTTGAAATCCTTTGACAAGGTCACTTCTAACAAGGTGAAGATCCTAACAGATCTGAGGGAAATCCCTTAACCGGGTCACATCTAGCAATGTGTTTGTAATCTTTAATAGGATTTGCTTTTAACTGAGCATACTCTAGAAGAGTATATTTCTTAGTGGGTCCGAAATCCCATAGTGGTTTTTGCCTATTTGGGTTTCCATGTTAAATCTAGTGTTATGAGGTTTGTGATGTTTATATGCTTTTGAGTTTACATGTTTGACATTTTTTGGTTATATGACTGATATATATGTTACCGAGGTTGAATCTGATTTTTTTATGCATGATTAAGTTTGTATGATTCCCCCCCCCCCCCCCCCTCTTATCTTGTTGGCTATTGGATCTGTACTTACATTAAGTATTAGAGCTATCAATTGGTATCAAAGCTTTGGACTCCGAAAGGAAGTTTAAAGGCACTTGAGTTAAAGATTCAAAGATGTATAAGAGGGATGCACCTAAGCTGAACAAGTCAAGTTTCTCTACATGGCAGAAAAGAATGAAGCTACATCTATCAGGGATTGGAGAATATGCTATATATTATCTGGAGAATGATTTCATCACATAGAGCACCTATCCATTGACCATGGAAGAAATAAAGGTGAAACAAGAACATATTCAATCAATGATTGAAATAACATCTGCATTGACCGATTCTAAGTTTAATGATCTAGAAGGCTGCAAGGATGCAAAAGCAATGTGGGACAAGCTCATATCAGTATATGGAGGAGATGAACATGTTCAAAGAGAAAAAGTAGATAGTCTAAGAGGACAAATTGAATCCATGAGGATGATTGAAGGTGAGAACATAACCCTGTACAGTACAAGACTAAAGGAGATTGTAAATCAAATCAAAGGAGCAGGAGGAACTATTGAAGAAAAGGATGTAACAAGTAAGTTGCTGAGAACCCTTCTACTTGCCTATGCAATCCGAGTCTCTCCAATCAATGAATTGAGGTCTATACCTAATATGCCAGTTTCTTTAGATGTTACTATTGGTAAGCTACATGCATTTGAGTTAAGTAATTTTGATAACAGTGGGTCATCAGTAAATAAAGTTGAATCTGCATTTAGTTCTTTTCATCTTGATGAACCTAATGATTACAATGAAAGAAAGTATAAGTACTCTGAAGGAGATCACAGTGGAGTAAGTGAAAGATTTTGGAAGAACATGGAAGAAGTACACAAACTATATGAAGAAATCAGAAAGCAAGAAGAGTTTGAAGTACTATTGGCCGAAAGGTTATCGAGAGGCAAAGGTAAGTATAAAGGAAAGCTATCTTTAAAATGTTTCAATTATGATGGAATTGGACATATGGCTTCTAACTGTCTTGACAAAGATTTCACTGAAAAGAGAGATTACTGAGATGACAGACAAAAAGATAATCATTACTTAGGACATCGAGATTTCAGAAGAAGAGATAGAAAGACATGCCTAATAGCTAATGAGGAATCTAATGATGATAAATCAGATGAAACTGATACAGAGGAAGTTGTTTATGTGGCTATCAAGGATGGATTAGATGAAGAGAGGTATGAAGAGAAAGCCCTAATATCTCACATAAACACTAATGATTCTTGGATTATAGATAGTGGTTGCTCACATCATATGACAAGAGATAAACACAAGTTTGTTATGTTAGAAGATTATGATGGAGGCTATGTTAGATTTGGTAATGATGCACTATGTTCGGTAAGAGGTAAAGGATCCATAACACTTCTTGATAATGCAAGATGCAATGATGTTTATTGGGTTGAAGGTTTGAAATACAATTTGTTGAGTGTAGCACAGCTAAACAACACAAGTTACCGAATAGAGTTTGAAAAAGGAATTGTCAAAGTTCATGACAAGCATGGGAAGCTAGCTACTACCAGGACACAAACAAAAGGTAATACATTTCACCTTGAATCAACTCAAAATAAGTGTTTGTATGCAAAGATTAATGATACCTGGTTATGGCATAAAAGGTTTTGTCATGTTAATTTTGATAATCTAATCAAAATAAGCAAGAGGCGCCAAGTAAGAGGTCTACCAAATTTTGAAAAACCTTAGAATGCTATGTGTCGAGGATGCTAGATGGGTAATATGACAAGATCAAGCTTAACAAGTAAGTCCTACACTTCTAAGGGAATTTTAGATCTTGTGCACACTGATCTTTGTGGTCCTATGAAAGTTCAAAGTTATTATGGTGATAAGTATTTCATATTATTTGTGGATGACTATTCAAGGATGATGTCAGTAATGTTCTTAAAAGAAAAATCAGAAGCTTTTCAAATGTTTAAATGGTACAAGGAAAGAGTTGAAACTGAAACAGGAAGACAACTGAAATGTCTCAGATCAGATAGAGGAGGAGAGTTCACATCTGATGAGTTCAACTTATTTTGCAATGATCATGGTATTAAAAGACAAGTCTCTACACTGAGAACTCCACAACAGAATGGAATAGCTAAGAGAAGAAACAAATCTATTATGGATTGTGCTAGAACACTGATGATTGAAAAGAAGGTTCCACAAACATTTTGGAGAGAAGCAATAAGCATAGCTGTTTACACCTTGAACCAAGTTCAATTGAAGAAAGGTACTTTGAAGACACCTTATGAAATCTGGTATGACAAGAAACCTAATGTAAGTTATTTTAAGATCTTTGGAAGTAAATGTTATATTCATAAAGATGAAAGAAATGGCAAGTTTGATTAGAAAAGTGAAGAAGGAACATTTCTAGGTTATTCTTCTAAAAGCAAAGCAATTAAATGTTTGATCAAATCATCTAACAAAATGGTAGAAAGTGCAAATGTAAAATTTAATGAATTTACAGAAAGAAATGATGAAGGAAATTCCAAATAAACCAGAAGACTATGATGAATTTGTCTATGTACAACCGAAAAGTCTTATCGAGAAGACTGTTGAAGAAAATAAAGAAGATATCCAGTTACCGAGTGATGAAGAAGATCATATAGAGCCTACCGAGCCTGTATTAGCCAAATATGTCAGAAGACACCATGCACCAAGTCAGATTATAGGAGATAAGGATGATCCAGTGATGACAAGGAACAAACTAAGACAGAACACATGTTTGATATCTGAATTTGAACCGA
The DNA here is from genome assembly GCF_030272615.1 of Cryptomeria japonica. Lineage (NCBI taxonomy): Eukaryota > Viridiplantae > Streptophyta > Pinopsida > Cupressales > Cupressaceae > Cryptomeria > Cryptomeria japonica. The sequence continues at coordinate 742,456,656 of NC_081408.1, forward strand.
GAATAGTGAAAGAGGCATTTAACAGTGAAGATTGGATAAATGCTATTACAGAAGAGATTGATCAAATTAGGAAGAATGACACATGGACACTGGTCCCAAGACCAAAGGACAAAAATGTAATCGGTACAAAGTGGATCTTCAAAAACAAGCTAAATGAAAAAGGTAAGGTCATTCATAATAAAGCAAGACTAGTTTGCAAAGGTTATGCCCAAGAAGAAGGAATTGATTATGGTGAGACTTTTGCACCTGTTGCTAGACTTGAAGGAGTAAGAACATTGTTGGCATATGCTTCTTACAATAATTTCAAGGTATATCAAATGGATGTCAAATCTACATTTCTGAATGGAATATTAGAGGAAGAAGTTTTCATTGAACAACCTGAAGGATTTGTTGAAGACAATAATAAAGATCAGGTATGTAAATTGAACAAATCATTATATGGTCTGAAACAAGCACCTAGAGCATGGTATGAAAGATTGCACTCATATTTGATTAAGATTGGTTTTATAAGGATAAATGAGAACATCAACATGTACATGAAGAATGATGAAAATGGAATACTGATCTCAGCCATATTTGTTGATGATATTATATTTTATGGAAATGACTCTTTATGCAAGAACTTTGGAAATCAAATGAGTAAAGAATTTGAGATGTCTTTAATCAGTGAGATAAGGTATTTTATAGGTTTACAGATACTGCAAATGAAAAATGAGATTTTCATTACCCAATCCAAGTACATAAAGGAAATCTTGAAGAAATTTGGAATGGAGGACTCAAAATCAGTAAGTACTCCTATGACTACCAACTGTAAACTATCAAAGAATGATGAATCTGCATCTGTTGATGAGACACTCTACTAATCTATGATTGGAAAACTACAATATGTTGTTCACAGTAGGCCAGACATAGCACATGCAGTAGGTATTGTTGCAAGATTCTCGGCAGATCCTAAGGAAACACACATGACAACAATCAAAAGAATTTTCAGATACTTGAAAGGCACTGAAGATTATGGCTTAGTATATCAGAAAGGAAATGATTTTGATTTTAAAGTTTATACTGATGCTGATTGGGTAGGCAACATTGATGATAGAAAAAGCACAAGTGGTGGCGCTTTCTTTTTAGGAGAAAGGCTAGTGAGTTGGCTTAGCAAGAAATAAGGATGTGTTTCTTAGTCAACAACCGAAGTTGAATATGTTGCTGCAGCACTGAATTGCACCAATATAGCATGGTTCAAACAACTGTTGGAAGGCATAAATGAGCAAGTTACCGAGCCAGTAACTATATTCTGTGATAAAACTAGTGCCATTAACATTTCAAAGAATCCTATTATGCACTCTAAGACAAAGCACATTTCTATCAAATATCATTATCTTAGAGAAGAAGCTCAAGAGAAGAAAGTGGTGTTGGAATATGTTAGCACAAAGGAGCAAATAGCAGATATCTTCACCAAACCACTACCAAAGGACACTTTTGAATATCTCAGAAGTAAGTTAGGGGTCCTATCCCTATCTTCTACTCATTGACCAAGTTCGGTGAGAGAATCACTTCACTGATTGGAATTAATACTGGACTAATATAGAAAATGATACAAAGAATAGGAATTGAAGACAAATGCTCTGACCAAGACTCAGTTGATACACAACAGCATGAAATAACTTCTTACAGAAAGAAATTATGTTTTAGTTCTTTTCTTTTTGGCATTATTGTCAAAAGGGGAGAAGATCTACCAATGGGGAGAAGACCAACCAGAGGAGAAGAGAAAACTGAGCAGACTACAGATTGGGAAGAAGACTGAAGGAGAAGTCTAATGTATGGGGGAGAGCATTTCAGTATTTCCGAATATCACAACAATTTGAATCTTTTACAGGTCAAATCAATTGGTTTTGCCATCAATGCCAAAGGGGGAGATTGTTGGCAATATTACATTATAACAGACAATGAAGATTGTTGGCATTTCAATAAGGTTATTGATGATTATGGACATAATTGATTAAGGATGTTTTACTATCTTAATATTATTATTTTGTCATTGATGTCAAGAAATTGATTTTCTAATTCAGTATGATGTTGCCATATCTTGAGAAATATGATATGAAGATTATAAAGAAGTCGGTAAAGACACAGGAAAGAATATGATGAAAAAAGGGATAAGTTATTCAATGGGCAACTAGTACCGAGTTAGACAATGATGAGATCATGATGTTTTAGATTGTTTTAACATCATACATATGTTGTAAAATGTAAAGGTTAATACTATACTATGTTATCAAGTAAGGAACCTAGTCGGTAAACCCTAAGGAACCTAGTTGGTAAACCCTAAGGTTATCGTAGTTGGTTAATGAAGATAGAATGTCTACCAAGTAAAGTTTAGTATTCACCGAGTTGTAACTGAGCTATAACAGAATGCATTAAATGTTTACATGATATATTTAATGAAGGAAGCTGATGAGTTGGAATGAATCAATGATTAGTAAGTCGTGGAAGATGTTTGTTAATGAATCTAAGGCAATGGAGAGTCGACATGAAAATCTACAGCACAGATTGAACTGCATTACCCTAACACAAGTTCCAAGAAGAATGTGCAAGTTCCAAGGTGGGGTAAAACGTTTTCAAATCGAAAGATACATTGAACCTAGACAAGATTGAAGATCTGATGGCTATGATTGAACATTGTAAATGTGATCAAAGAGATTAAGCGGTTGGAAGATTGTTTATAAATAGGAAACTGTTGATAAATAATGTATGCGGGCGAGTGTATGCACAGGGATGCTACATAGTGATTACCGAGCACAAAAGCTTGAAGACTTGTTAGAATAACATAGTATTCATGCCCAACAGATAGACAAGATTAGTTCTATGTCTAGATTGTATTGAACAAATAAGAATCCACTTTAGTATTTTTAGATGTGAAGTTGCAAATAGACTTTTATTACTATTATTTTGTGAAAGTGACAGAAAATCTCTTAACTGAGTGGACTTAACAGTCTTATATGTAAATCCTCTAGCAAGGTGACATTTTTATTGAGTGTTTGAAATCCTTTGACAAGGTCACTTCTAACAAGGTGAAGATCCTAACAGATCTAAGGGAAATCCCTTAACCGGTTCACATCTAGCAATGTGTTTGTAATCTTTAACAAGATTTGTTTTTAATCGAGCATACTCTAGAAGAGTATATTTCTTAGTGGGTCTGAAATCCCACAATGGTTTTTCCCTATTTGGGTTTCCATGTTAAATCTGGTGTTATGAGGTTTATGATGTTTATATGCTTTTGAGTTTACTTGTTTGATAGTTTTTGGTTATATTACTGATATATATGTTACCGAGGTTGAATCTGATGTTTTTATGGATGATTAAGTTTGTATGATTCACCAGCCCCCTCTCAACTTGTAGGCTATTGGAACTGTACTTACATTAATTATCAGAACTATCAAATCATTGAACAACATTCCTCCCATTAGGAAGAAACAAAGCCAAAGGTGTGCACATCAAGTCTCCCCAATCATGAAGGGAAGATGTAGGAAAAAAAACTCAAGATGTATGGAGTTGTTGAAAACTGCTCAAGTGTCCCCATGTCAATGCTAAAAGTTACCCCCTCCAATTCATGTGTATTGATCCACAATGTTGATAAAGACACTCCAAGATCTAGTGAAGATGAATGTAGAACAAGATCCAAAGACTCACATGTCTCCTCTAAGGATAAAGAGACCTCCTCCAAATTTTGTACATAAGTATCCACAATGATGTCAACCTTGAAAGAATGATCATGTAGATAATGAAAAAGAGAGTTGGAGTGTTTCCTCACAACAATTGAAGAAGGATCATCTTCATCAAAGAGAAGATAAATGTCATCAATGATGTCCCCCAAATCTCCAATGTAGGACTCAACAAACAAACTTGCAATGTTTGTTGAGTAGTCATCCCATGGAACTGAAGTTGGAAGACAAGGTATGCCCTACTGCACTGAATCACAAGAAGGCAAAACTATTGTAATATTTTCATCATCAGGTGCAAGAGGTGATGTGATATTAATAGGAGGAGATGAAATGCTAGTCTCAAGAATGGGGTCACATGTGAGAATCCCGAAGTTCAAGTACCCAAAATTCTCCTCAATATTGAAATCATCACAAGTGTGATCAACATAGGAAGAATTAACCTCATCAATAGGACCAAAATGTGAAAAGGTATATAACCGAGATGCATGATTAACCACCCCAGATGTAATGATAGCTCTACTCTCCAAGTCTCTAATGATAACTGAATCAGGTGTGAACTCCATAGTTTTCCTTGTTAAACCATGAGTGATCTGATAGATGGAAATAAGATTGTTTGTCAAATGGGGTACACACAACACATCATTGGAGGAGTTATCCCTAATGGAAATATATCCTTTCCCAATCAAATCAATGTATGTATGATTCCACATCAAAATTTGTGGCATGTTTCAAGGAACAAATGAAGAGAACATAGATTGTGAACATGACATATGATGAGAAGCTTCAGAATCATGACTTGTAGTAGAACAAAGAGCTTGTCATTTATTTGTCCCGAAAGTTTGATCCTTCCCTTTATCCTTTTTCTTTGGAAGAAGAAGCCAAAGTAGACATTCTAGAAGGCAAACTAATTTTATTCTTCTCAAGAAGATGTTTCAATTCATCAATATCCTTCTTGTAAAAATGTTGTTAATCATGTCCCGACTTCTTGCAATATGCACAAAAAGATTGTCCTTATATGATTTCCTCTTAGGTGAGGATGATTATGCTCCATCTTGTTGTGTCTTTGGCTTAGACTGCTTTTGGTTCTTACCTTTTTCTTGATTACTTTGATTCCCTTTATTAGCTAGAAAATCTTGTGACTTTGAAGACTTGAGAATCCCCATCTTGGTCAACTTAGATTGCTCAAGTATCAACATCTTCATGAATGCATCAAATGATGGTGGAGTGTATGAGACACCTTGAGCCAATCAATGGGCATGAAAGATAGAAACAAAGGTTGCATACTCCAATGAAATCTTGTCCAACAAGTTGTAAACCAATGGAGCATCTTTTTTGTCAATGTCACAATCCTTAAGATTTTCTCTTAGCTCATTTTCTTTTGTGACATAATCTTGGATTGTATCAAAATCCTTGGGATCCAATGTTGTGAGTTCACCATCAAGATTGTATCCATTTATCCCATCAACTTGACCCTAAGATTTGGCATAAATATCCCAATCCTCTTTAATTGTAGTACACTTCTCAATATGAAAAAAGAGGTCATCTGATACATACTCTCTCAAGGTTCCAAGTGCCATATAATTTTTAGTGAGCCATTCAAATTGAATATTAGGATCATCCTTAGGATCAAGTGGTGTTGTTATTGTTCCATTTACATAATGAATGAGTCATTTTTCCATAAGCTTACTCCATGCATTAATTTCCCATGGTGCATAATTATTTGGAGTTAAAAGTTAAAATTTAGGAGAGCCCATAGCACCAAATGAAAAAAACAATAAAGCAAGAGGTAAAACCACACAAGACAGCCCCCCAAATTACTTAATCAAAGAACCCCCCCACCCCCAGCCCTAAAATGATGATTTGGCACTTTATATATAGTGCGATTACAATGGCCACTTGCAAAACAAGGCAAGGTGGAATTTTTAATTTCAAAAGACAACTACCTCAAATAGGCTGGAAGAGACTCCAACAAATTCCACAAGAGATCTAAGATAAGATCCATGAAAGTAAAGAGTAACAAATAGGCCAAAAATGAGCAAATACTAAAAGTACAATTTCTATTCAAAATGCTGAAAATCTAATAGCACCACATGAAAGTAAATAAAAAATTATGCACTTTCAAAGAAAATGGCACCTAAAAAGGAGGTCGTATGAGCCCAAACAAAGCCTCTAAAGTTGCAAAATTGAGGATTGGATAGCTACGGATGTGAAAAACTAGAAATTGTGAAAACTGTCCACAAAAAGCAGAAAAATCCACCACCACTATGAAGAGCACGAAAAATTAGCCCAAATAAAAAAAAAATTGTACCAAAAAAGGAGCTAAAATGAGCAAGTTATCGGCCTCCAAAGTTGGCCTACAAAATCAAAAATCTCATTGAGAGAGGGCTGAATTTTTTTTAAAAAATGATGATGCAATAATGGCATCATCATTTTATGGGCTTAAATTTGACGCTCATTCATCCATCAAATGAACTTCATACCCCTGTTGCGTGGCATGCCCATACCATATGGAAGATGATGTGGTCAAATAGAAAGATGACACGTGTCAAAGACATGTAGTTTAAAAACACTACGTGGTTGAATGTACAACAACCATGTGTGAGCATCAAAAGATGTCGGGTGGAGCCGAGTGCCAAGCAAGGTGGAGTGGCATTGTGGGAGGTGAAATAGTAGCTAGTTAGGGGTCTTTGCCAGAAAAGTAGCCTAGAACAAGTAGCTGGTGAGACCTGGAACAATAGTTAGAAATAGCCTGACCGAGGTTGTCAGAAGACTGAGAGGCCCGGGAGGTGGAGTGACGGTGTCAAAAAGGAGGGAGCCTAACAGAGCAGGGTCACGGGAGCAGTGTCTGATGACAGTAGTTGCCATAGAGGTTGTTGTGGTCATCGAGAAGTGTAGATGGTACTGGAGCTGACTGGACGATGCATACGAGAAACACGGATGGTATGGGAGCCTGTAAGGAATAAATGCGGGTAGAGTCCATTGTTGGGGTGAAAACCCCAATTTTTTAAATTTTTTTTTGAATAATATAAAAAAATTTACAAATAATTTAAACAACTATGAAATAAAATATGGAATGTTTGAAATAGATTCACAGAAAAAATAAAAAATTATTTTTTTGAAATAAATCGTACCGTACACCCAAATTAGGCAATTTTTTCCTCCAAGGCTTGAAATTCACTTTTCATCAAATATAGGTAAATTTATAATCAAAATTCATGGAAACAGCCTCCTGGACGCAACGGTAAGGTTGAAATCACCATAGGATCTTCCCAAATGTGCAAATCCCCAGATCTGAAAACTGAATTTACTCCAAAATATCTCCAAATAGACTATTTAGTGAAGCCCCAACGGCTCTAATACCATGTATGAAAATAGCCAAGATCAATAGCTCAATGAATAGCACAATAGAGAGACAAAATATATTGATAAGAATAAACTATTGTAGCATCCTAAAATTGTGACACTTGCAATTTCGACTGCATTTCGGTCTTCACGATGGCGACGCAACACGCAACCTGAATGGAGACCCCGAAACTTGCTCACGACACTGAAAACTGCATTTTTCAAGCACCTTGGCCTGAACCTCCTTGCACCCTGTTGTCCCGGGAGGTGGGACCAGAGCGCCCAGCGCCCTGGTCCTTCAGGAACAGGGCGCCCAGCGCCCTGGTCCCTGGGTCCTATTTTGGGCCCGGTCTCCTAAGGGGTCTCGAGTCTTTTTGTTTGCAATTTGGAAATTAACTTTCCTGGTTGGCCTAAGGTCGGGAAAATCAGTCTATCAGCCCTAAATGACAAGTATATAAACTACATTTTTCTCTCTCATTTGGCATGAAGAGGATATATGATGGAAAAAGCGTGGAAACTATACTGAAGCATTCAAGCATTCAAGCATTCAAGCAATTGATCATTTCAAGTCTCCATTCAAGGCTAAGTGTTGCATTCAAGTCAAGGATTCAACCATTGAAGAGGAGATCACTTACTACATGCTACATACAACATACTACTACAACAAACAACAACATCTAAACCTTCGCACATAAGGATACAAACATCCTTAGAACAAGGTATTAGTACTTGTTTTACAGTCATTTACATTTACAGCACTTGCTCATTTCTTGGTTAATTCCAAAACTGGGGTTTGACCTAAAGGCAAACCCCTAATCCCTAACCCCCCAATCGTCTTCGCTTTTCTGTGTGTACGTTGCAGGTACGCGGCTGAAATTGAAGATCTGGAATCCTTGTGCAGAGACGAACAGATCCCCCTTCGTTTCTCTAATTTTTCGGAGGACCGTGGCGCCGGGCGCCATCGTCCCGACAACTTTTGCTCAAATTTGCAGAACAGCGCCGTATCGACATTTTACTGCTAATTCCGGGTCCGTAGCTTCATACTGTATCCCTATCTCAGTTTATAAGCGAATCTTTATCACTTTCTATGCATGCTTAGCTTAATTCTTCTATCAACATTCTTTACAAAAGAGGGTAGCCTTACTGTCTTAACCCTTGAAACACATTTAGCATCCAATCTTGCATTGCGTGGGATTGGATCTTGTGGGTTTCAACCCCTCTTTTGAATGTAAAGTCTCTCCCCTAAGTGAAAACCATCGAATCCTAGCGAACCTCCCTTCTCTCTCCTCGGAGTTGGAAGAGGGGAGAACAACTAGGGTTCGATCGCGATTTTCCGCTTTACATTTTGGTGAACCCGACGTGAACATCCTTTCTGATTTTTCATGCTTAGATCTGAAAAAATTGATTATATTTCCATGTTTGATCTTTTGCAAAATTTTAGAGGTGATTGCATAAAAACCCTAAATTTTCTTTTTAGTAATTGAACTTGCGAAATGTCTAAATGTTAATGCCTATTTCAGATCTGCCCTTCTATTACAAATTTTCAATTCATATTTGTGCTTTAATTCTGAAAATTAAGTGGTTAAGTGTCAAAACCCTAATTTTTGAAACCCTCTTGATTCAACCTTTGTCCGACAATTTCACTGATCAAAACATCTCCAAATCAGCTGTAACTTTGGATTCCGCAATAAAATCACAATATCTTTCATCCCTGAAAATTTGGAAAAAAGTTGCGAGGACCGTGGCGCCGAGCGCCATCGTCCCCGACATTTTTTCTGAAATTTCGGGAGTGAGACCTTACTGTGTTTTTCTGCTAAAATTCAGAATTTTGGCTGATTTTATCAATTATAACACCTTCAAAATTACAGTCAAAATTGGTCTTGTGATTGCTTGGATTAAGGCTTCTAAACATTTAAAAATCATTGAAATTGAAATTTTGTGTCAAAATTGTGTTCTTACTGTCCTAAATCTGAAAAGTGTGTTATCATTCATTAAAAATTTCAGTGCTTTATTCAAATTCTTGCAATTTGTGACTTTTGAAATTAAGTGCTTAATTACAACAACTTTGATTTCCGCTTTCAAAATTGAATTTTGCGTGAAATTGAGTCAATTTTCAAATTTCAAAATTTGCATTGCTCTTGACATTCCCTCTAGAATCATAAAATTCAAAATTTCAGTTTCCCTCTCTTTTTCAAAATTCAAATTTTGCATTTTTCAACAATCTTGGTAGGGTTCAATTTCGAGATTACAACTTTAATTTGGCCTATCTACAGATCGTAAAATCACTCAATTTTTTCAGATTAGCTCTAAAATCATCATACCTTTCATCCCTGCAAATTTCAAAAAAAGTTGCAAGGACCGTGTTGCACTCCGGGCGCCACGGTCCCGGACATTTTTTCCGAAATTTCAGGAGACTGTTGTGATTGCATTTAATAGCTTAAATCCAGAAGATTGGCTGATTTTACTGAAAATTGCTACCTCTAAATTCAAAATCTTCTCTCTCTTTCTAGTGCATGAGTTTTACAACAATAAGCCCTACTTACACTATTCCTGTTAGACGAAGCCGTAGAATTAAGTCTTTCTGAGGTTTAACTACTGAGGAGATGGAACCTAATTTGAATAGCCTTTTTAACGAGGACATGGATAATTCCTCTAATCCTCCTAATGATGAAGAAGCTCTCCATGAGGTTTCCGTAGAACAACTTTCGAAATTGGATAACCAATTTGATGATTTTCGACAATGGATGTCTCAAGAATACCCTGATGGTCAAGCTCTTCCTTTAATTGAGGGTCTAAAACGTATGCTTCAAAGTGATAAGAATGGAATTGATATTTTGCATGGTATTGCACACATTGTGGATTCGAATGTGATGCCTATGAAGAGTTGTGCTGAAAATTTGGGTTATACACAACCTCCTACTCAAGTCAATCATTCTATTCCTTTGACAACTTCTATTGCTAGCATACCTACTTTTACATCAAACATAATGGCTACTTCTACACAAGACATTCCTCCTATGATCACCAGTCATGGGGGCAACCCTTCTTCTTCAATTAACCCTCTTCCTTCATTCAATCCGACTTCTTCATTCATTCCTTCAATGAGTGTGCCTATTATATCACCACAAATGAACATGACGCAAGGGGGCAATTCATTTAACCATTCCATCCCTCCTTGTAGTATTCCTCCTATCCAATCATCTCCTATGACTAATTATCATACAGTCCCACCACCTTACTCTTTACCTTCTTTCAATAACATAACACCTCCATCTCAATCTAACACATCCAATATGAATTCTTCGACTGAAGCGACCATTAACAATCTAGCACAAACTGTCTCTTCTTTACAGCAACAAATTGCCTCTATGAATCAATCTAAGTTTAGTGTGCCCACATTTGATGTTGCGAGCCCACTCTCTCTTGACATTGTTTGAGCTATCCCTCCTAAACATGTTGAAATCCCGCATTTGGAACTTTATAATGGTAAAGGAGATCCTCTAACACATGTTAAGACCTTTCAAACAATATGTACTGATTTTGCTTATGACCAAAGGTCGCTTGCAAAATTGTTTACTAGAACATTAAGAGACAAAGCCCTACAATGGTATTGCTCGTTGCCTTCCTATTCTATTACTTCTTTCGAACAACTTGCAAATGCTTTCATTCAACAATTTCAAAACAATATGAGTCCTAAAGTTACTTTGATTGATTTAATGCATTGTAAACAAGGTGTTAAAGAAAAAGTGACTGATTTCATTGGTAGATATAAGCATTTGTATGCTCAAATTTCTTTTCCAGTGCCTAACAATGATATTCAAAGAATCTTTATTTCTAATTTACAAAAAGATATTCGAGACAAACTTCTATTTTCTGAGTTTACTTCTTTCCAACAGTTGTGTGCAACTCTTCACAATTATCAACTGACTGTGAGTCAAATGGAACAATCACATCCTATGGCTCCGAGTGATAAGGGTGATAGCAGTCAACAACCATTTGGGAAGTTTAAACCGAATAGAGATTCCATCAAATTCAATGAACACATCATCAACAACAATGTGAATGCAGCATCAGGTGTGCCTCCTATTTCTAAATTTTTCAAGAAAGAAAGAAAGTATACTCCTTTGAATGAATCATTGCATAGTATTATGAATAAGTTATTGGAACAAAATGTGCTTACTCTTCCTCCTATTAGACAAATTGATCCTACAAAGATTACTTCACCTTATTTTGATAACAAATCTTTTTGTCAATTTCACCGTCAGCCTGGGCATGATACTGAAAAATGTTTTTCTTTAAAGGGTAAAATTCAAGATTTGATTGATAACAATACTATCTCTGTTTCTGGAGTGAATGATAAAGGCAACACATCTATAGCTCCTCCTAACCAAAATCTTCAGATTTTCACTGATCCATTACCTTCTCATACCTCTAATGCAATTGAGGCTAATGATTCCTCTCTCTCATCTGATGGTCTTGTGTCTATGACTCCGAATGTGATTAACTTTGTAGAGCAGCAAGAAATCCCTAAAGAATCTTCCATCACATTTGATTCCAGTGAAACCATTAGGGCACCTGATGGTCCTTTATACATAGTTGCAAAAGTTAAGAATACACCTTGCTGTGGAGTGCTTATTGATCCTTCGTGCATGATTAATGTTATTACTGAAGAATTCCTTTTTGCTTTGCAATTGAATCAAGTGATATATGACAAAATAGATGTGATTGTGAAATTATTTGATGCATTTTCTTCTCCTGCAATTGGTTCTATTACATTGCCTATTGAGGTCCATAACAAATCTCTTGATGTGAACTTTGCTATTATTCCATCTGCCGAACAATTTCGTGTGAAGCTTGGCTATCCTTGGCTATCTTCCATGAAAGCTATTGCTTCTCCTATTCATAAGTGTTTGAAATTTCCCCATAATGGTGAAGTTGTTCCTGTCAATCATAGTCTCTTTAAACCAGCTGAAAGAACTTCTAGCGTTCCTATTGATTACTTTTGGCCTAAACAATTCCAATCTCTTCCTCCGCGAAGTGATCATCTTTTCAAATCTTATCAAAAGTGGAAAACAGATATGATCCTATCTCTAAGTGAACCTAGAAAACCTAAACTTGATATTCCTATCATTCTTGAGAAGGAAGTTCTTCCTTTGAAAGATAAAACTAATGTCTTTCCTCAAGAAGATTCCCAACCCATCCCTATGGATGTGACTATGTCTATGCCTAATAAACTTCCTAAGAGTAGACCTATACCTCCTCGTCATGATGGACTTGGGCTTCTCCCTAAACCAAAAATTCCTCCTTTATATGGAGCAGTTCCTCCTCCTTCTTTTTATAGAGAGAAGAGACCTTCTTCTTCTCCTATTATCCAGCCTAAGAGACCACAACCTAAACACCCAAGTGCTAAGGATGAGAACATTCCTCCTCAATCTTCTCCACTTCCTACTAAGACTAGACGAAATCGTTCGGCACACGAACGCCGGCGAAAGCGTCGTCTTAGAGCTCAAACTTTGCAATCTCCAAAAACACCTTCAACAAGCATTATTCCATTTTCTCCTCAGCCGGACGTTGAGCCTAAATCTCCTAAACATAAGATGCATGATGGTCTTGATCCTGTGCGAGTTAAAGATCCTATTTTTATAAATCTTGATGATGATATGGATGAAAATGTTGTTCATGATGAAAATGTTACTCCTCTTGCTTCTGATAGTGAATATGAACTTGTTGATGTTGATAACCATTTATCTAATGAATTTTCTAAAGCACTTATCCTAGCTCCTAGACAAGAACAACGTGGCTCAGAACATGAACATAGCCCGTGTTTGGATCTTGTGATAGCTCCATCTGCTGTGTTGGATGTTCCTCCTCTAGCGTGTTCCCTACCTTCCCGAAACATTGATCAGCAAGATCGAGGGGTAGATGACGTGCTAGACTAGTTACATTAGCATAGCAGATTCTCTCCCCCTCTCTTTTGTTACTTCTTCTATATGTTATTCTCATTCTTCTATTTGTTGTCCTTAGTGTTGTCTACTTGAGGACGATGCAAAGCATTGAGATCTCTTGGTCTCTCTCATGTTGACTCAAAAGACACATGTGTTCCCTTCTTCTAGGTGACCTTCCTTGATTGGGGAATGAAGAACAATTATGCATACATACATATGATATATATACATGAATTATCATACAGCATACTGACCCTGAGGAAAGCAAGGTCACCTCGTGCTTTATGTTTTGTGTCTATTATCCTTGGGTTTATCTCACACTTGGGGGCTAAATCCTTGCGATAACGTGCTCCTTTCCTTTCTCATTTCTTATATGTATCACTACGTTAAAACAATCACCCCCGGTGAGGCATGTGCGATCGCTTTAACGTAGGGGGGCATACATCCCGTTCATATCTTTTCAAGATACTTGAAAATTTCTTGGTAAATTTAGCCTTGCCTTGAAAATTTTTGATATCTTTCTTGCATGACTCATAGTGAGGGAACCTTACTACTGACAGTCATGGTTCTTCCTCGTGATCTTCCCTTTTACTTTGTCAATCGAAGTCGTAAGATCCTTAGTCCACTGGGGGCTTGGTGTATCTTGCCTCCTTGACGTGGTGAAAGTCTTTCAATATTATTTCCTTGTACTTTACCGGAAGTATGAGCATACATACTCCCGCTAAAGTGGGGGCTAAATGTAGCGTCCTAAAATTGTGACACTTGCAATTTCGACTGCATTTCGGTCTTCACGATGGCGACGCAACATGCAACCTGAATGGAGACCCCGAAACTTGCTCACGACACTGAAAACTGCATTTTTCAAGCACCCTGGCTTGAACCTCCTTGCACCCTGCTATCCCGGGAGGTGGGACCAGAGCGCCCAGTGTCCTGGTCCTTTAGGACCAGGGCGCCCAGCGCCCTGGTCCCTGGGTCCTATTTTGGGCCCGGTCTCCTAAGGGGTCTCGGGTCTTTTTGTTTGCAATTTGGAAATTAACTTTCCTGGTCGGCCTAAGGTCGGGAAAATCAATCTATCAGCCCTAAATGACAAGTATATAAACTACATTTTTCTCTCTCATTTGGCATGAAGAGGATATATGATGGAAAAAGCGTGGAAACTATACTCAAGCATTCAAGCATTCAAGCATTCAAGCAATTGATCATTTTAAGTCTCCATTCAAGGCTAAGTGTTGCATTCAAGTCAAGGATTCAACCATTGAAGAGGAGATCACTTACTACATGCTACATACAACATACTACTACAACAAACAACATCTAAACCTTCGCACATAAGGATACAAACATCCTTAGAACAAGGTATTAGTACTTGTTTTACAGTCATTTACATTTACAGCACTTGCTCATTTCTTGGTTAATTCCAAAACCGGGGTTTGACCTAAAGGCAAACCCCTAATCCCTAACCCCCCAATCGTCTTCGCTTTTCTGTGTGTAGGTTGCAGGTACGCGGCTGAAATTGAAGATCTGGAATCCTTGCGCAGAGACGAACAGATCCCCCTTCGTTTCGCTGATTTTTCGGAGGATCGTGGCGCCGGGCGCCATCGTCCTAACAACTTTTGCTCAAATTTGTAGGACAGCGCCGTATCGACATTTTACTACTAATTCCGGGTCTGCAGCTTCATACTGTATCCCTATCTCAGTTTATAAGCGAATTTTATCACTTTCTATGCATGCTTAGCTTAATTCTTCTATCAACATTCTTTACAAAAGAGGGTAGCCTTGCTGTCTTAACCCTTGAAACACATTTAGCATCCAATCTTGCATTGCGTGGGATTGGATCTTGTGGGTTTCAACCCCTCTTTTGAATGTAAAGTCTCTCCCCTAAGTGAAAACCATCGAATCCTAGCGAACCTCCCTTCTCTCTCCTCGGAGTTGGAAGAGGGGAGAACAACTAGGGTTCGATCGCGATTTTCCGCTTTACAACTATATTCTAATCAAGATGCAAAAAAAAGATCAACTAGATCATTACATACAATGTAGATGAGCTTGCTTATAAAGGCAAGACCATATGAATATGTGAGCACCCAATCATGACCTGTGGCTCAATGAGAAACAAGGGTAGGTAAGAAAAGGTAGGAGAAACAATATAATATTCCAAAAGAGGTGGATCACCCACCGAATGTGAAATGTAATTACAAGATAAGACCACAAAAGGTGAAAATTCTCCTACATACATCATCCCTGTGTGCACACTTCCCTAAGTGTCTCATATGCAAACTACTATGAGATGCATTATCCTAAGTCAACTTAAGTAAGGTTTAATTATGAGACATAATTTACACCAACAACATGTTATGCTCATATCCTAATGTTTGTTAAACATTCTATCCACACATACTTAAACTCATTCAAGGTGGTGCCTTTGAGGCAATTTGTTTACAAATGAATGCAAGCACATTTCATTAATTTATAAATTTGGTGGACATGGCTGCAAGGTGGGTTGTCATAGGTATAGGGTGAATAGTTGTAATAAATTAATGTACAAACATTTATTTTGATTAATTAATACATCCTATGTGAACACACCATGAGAGAAAAGTTTCTAGTTCCGATGTTCAAGAAAAGTTGCTAGTGTGAGAACTCTTAAATCAAGAGGCTATCAGCTAAAAAACCTAAATATTCTTATTGCATGCATAATTTTTTCTTTTTTAGACAATATGAAAAAAAGATCAATGTGAAACTTTTCTAACCTTGGTAACAATTTGTCAGCATGTGAATTGTGCAATCCTGTGAGAGTTTGTCCTATAGTATAACCGATATTATGAAAATAGCTTCTACAATCATTGGTGGATTTATTTCTTCCCAATGGGAGGAATATTATTTGTAGGAAATGTATTATTTTTGGTCTTGAAGCACTCAATATTGTTACAAAATTTACTTTTGTATATTCTAAACTTTGAACATTATATCACAAACCCTAGTTTTAACCACAAAACCCTAGATCTACAATGAAATTCGAAACACATCAATGAATAACCATTAAACATGCAAATTCATCAAATAAATCAAATGATACCTTTACACATTCAAATGGATTTAATCTTGACTATTCTGTTATCTTCATTAATCTTATTTTTGATGTTGTTATCATATTTTTATTCTTTCACAAGAGCTCAATGGGGAATGGATGTGGTTGTGATGATGTAAATACTATGATGCAAAAGGCTAGAATGGTTTTGATAGAATGTAAGTATGCTTCCAAGGTTGCTATATGGAAAAAGGAAGGAAGAAGTCTCTTATATAGAGAACATATGAAAAACGAAGGGATAGGATTAAGAGGTAAAAGAGAAAATGGTCGGCTAGGATTAAAGGATAGGTAGAGGAAATAATAAAATAAAGGAAGTGGTTGGGAAAAAATTAAGAGATGTATGCCACTTGTCATGGATGAAAAACTTAAATGAATTAATTAAATAAATTAAAGAATTTATTTAATTATTAGAGGAAAGGGTCATGCAAATTAAAAAAATAATATATATATTTATTTAATTAGACTATAATAATTTTAGGTGTCTACAACTTCTTAGAGGGTATTTAGAATATATTACATCAGCGCTCTCTTATGGAGGGGTCTCTAGTATATATTTGTGATGGAGTTGGATGTTTTTTATCCATCACTTACACATATTTTGTTTACCTCTTCTCGAGAGGTGCTTACTCCCACTATGTATTTATCACGCCTTGTTACTAAGACCCACCTTTCTTTTTATCTTGTGTGTAGCGTCCTTAAGTTGCAATTATTGGGGGGAAGGGATAGGTATTAGTGTAAAATTATATTTACATTATCATGTGTTAATTAGGGAGTCATTAATTAAGAATTTATTTTCCTTTTATAAGTTACAATCTTATCACTTAGGATAAAATTGAGTTATTAATTTTCCTATTTATATGGATGCATATCATATTTTAATTTTTAAATTATGACATTAATGCTTTTGAATTGCATTTGATTGCATCTTTATGCTTGTTTTCTATTTTTCTCTCTTGTAGAAGAAAAGTTGCAGAAATTTCTAGTTCAAACAATTAACATCATTGAAAAATTCTTAATAGTGTTTTAAAATATTTATGAAAAGTAATCTAAAAACTTCAATGAAAAATAATTAAGAATTAAGGAAAATCTCTTTATGTAATAAATTATAAGTTATACACCTCTTAAATTCAATATTATTGGAATGTAACATTAAAAAGTCATTACTTACAATTTATCATTTTAAAAATATATAATTTAATTAAAAAATATTCTTCGATAAAGCTATTTTCTTAACTAAAATATTATTAATTACAATCTATAATGATTTAAATATGAAAATTTTTGTCTGTAGCGGGATAAAAAATAGATACTTACCAATATATATATATACCCAAAAAAAAATTACCAACCAACTTAGTGTAATCTCTTTGCATTCATTCAATTGAAAAAGAAAAAGAAAAAAAAAGAAAAGAAGTTTACGAAGGTTGTATTGCTAAGGTTCGACAAAGGGAATAAAGAGCATGGCCCACAAGGGACTATATTTTCCAAGATGCCTTGGATTCTTTTGGAAATTATTGGAGTTGTACCATATTAGAGTTCTATGTTTTATATTCTCATATTCACGTTCTCCTTATTCATGTTTGTTCCACATCATGGCATTTGCTCAAAATGCTTCATCTCCTTTATCTAGTCCATCTCCTGCAGATGGGCATAAGAGTACTTTTTCTCTTCATGAATTGGACAATGTGTTCACACTGTCTACCAACTTTTTCACTTTAGCTTGCTTTGGTGTGTTCACAGTTCTAATAGGGTATGATATATGGCAGGCATTCAAAAAACGGGCAACTTGGTTGCCAGGTAAGGCCTTTGCCCTCAACGGTGTAACAGTGCACATAATTGTTTGGTGGACTACTTTAAGTAATATTTTCAATGACTATGATGGAGTGTGATGATATGATGGACACTCATCAGCTTTTTGTTAGTGGAAGAGTTGCTGTGTGTGTTTTTGTAGGCTATTTGCTACCTAGAATGGCTACTCCAAGTGTTAGAGCTTTTTTGGCATTAGCAATAACCATATGTGCCCAACTTGGTTCTGAACTGCTCCTCCTTCAACTCTTGAAACATGATGAAGAAGCACACTACTACTGACCATCGATGAGATGGTCAAAAATTGCAAACCTAATTTTATTCATATGTATTATAGTCCTTGGTTTGATATTATGTTGTACGATTTTAGCAAGTAAAACCATTCAAAGCCTTATAAGGCAAAGAATTTCGGCAATTCTCTCCATCACTGAAGAGGGTGAGTTTCAATTCTCAAATGAGAGGATGGTGTCAAATTCTTGGTATGATTTTGGGGATGAAGTACTCATGTCATGGTTTGTTGCTTGTGCATGCCAAGCTGATTATGTGATATCGATATACCACTTGTCTCCAGCTAGATTGACAACAAAAGATTATCTTCTATTATAAATATCCTTTGGCATATTTTACATATATTTTATGCCGAGAGATATTTATAATAGAAGAGAATCATATATAAAAGAAATGTTCTTCTAAAATACTAAACACCAAGAATACAAATCCATTAAAGTCCTGCATGCAAAAAATTGTCAATCTAGCTGGAGACAAGTGGTGAGGGTTCTATTTTACTTGGACTAATAAAATAATACCTCCACAAAAGCTGAAACATGGCATATTTCATGCATTTAGGTTTGTCATTTGCATGTGAAATTGTTTCAAAAATGGATTTTGGTTTACAGACATTTTGATGTCATTGTAAAAATTTGGGTGCTATTCTTTAAAGGTTGATCTTCAAACAAAAAATGAAGATAAAGAAATGGATGACTTCAAGAAAGAAATTGAAAAGAACGTGATTACATTGTGACTTCTATAATTAAGACTTGTTATTCTTGTTGGCATAATTGATGGAGATGATGACGAAATGAGAAGATGATCGGTGATCAAGTATATGTTGTCATTGATGTTGTCAAAGGGGAGATTGTTGGCTTGATGATGTGATAGGATGTTTGATGAATTTATTTGTGTTGTAATTGATGGTAACCTTGTTTGTTTAGTCATTGAAGTCATGTAGACCTATCGGTAAAGCCTAACCGGTAGTGGAACCGGTTGATATCAAGGTAAACATGAACAATGCGATGATCTAGTGATCGGTATAGATGATTGGTGAGGAGTTAGATGTTGTGGTTTTATAGGAGTGTTGAAGATAGGAACATGCACCTATGTTCCAAACCACATCAGTAGAATTGATAGATTGAGTGAGTTATGATTGACTCTCATGAACTCTATGAAGAAGAATGTATACCGGTAACAAATCTTTGAACGATAATGATTTATGGTTTGGCGATGGATCTTATCATGTTCATAACTTAGTGATGACATGTCAGAATCTATGTGTAATGATAAGATGGTGTCTAAACATGTACAAGGATTGGATTTCTTGGGAAACAACAATGTGCTTAGCAGAATGTGACAAGGGTTTGATTGCTTATCGAATCGATGTGCAGTGATGTCCGGTATTCATTCAATGGTGGAAATTGTCTTAAAAAATGTTGTAATGATCTATAATGTATTCTTGTGGATTGTTTTTCCACACTAAATGTAAATTCAATGTATTTTGAATGTAGCTAGGGTTTTGTAACCGACCTAGTTGGAAAAAAGATTTTATGTTGGTGGTTTTAGAAGAAGAGTGTGCCAAACCAGATTAAAGTGTATGTCTATGTGAAGTAGAGTTGTGCTTAAAAGGATCTGTACTAGCAAGTAAGGAGGTGTTGTGATCAAATAATTTGCCTTGTGTTTCCCTAACAGTTATAGTAGTTTGAAATCCCTTAACCAGGTAGATCCTAACAAGTCTTATTTATAAATCCCTTCACTGGGTGGCTCATTAGTTTGAGTTTAAAATCCTCTAGCAAGGTTACTCTTAATAGAGCTAAGGCTAAATCCCTTTGATGAATAATGATGAACAGTTAATACCAAACTGGTACTGAGAGGGGGGGTGAATCAGTACAGGAAAAAACTTTTCCCAACAACTCAAACAGCAAAGACACCACTTAACCGAAAAATAGTATCACTGATCTAAGATAGGATACAACTTGTAAAACATAGAATGACTATGACAAACATAAACCGGTTAACACTTAGATCTTCACTTCTCCTAACATCTTCTTTTCACTTCACCCATATACATAAAAAAGTACTACATCATCTAAAATCTAATGATCGCTAGACTAACATGCATTACCACTTAGCAGAAAATATTGAAGCATCACATGAAAACATCATGTGGAAACCAAACTGGGAAAAGCCACGGTGGGGATGAATACCCACAAGCTATTCTTTGAACTCTTCTGAAGTTCACTCTGTTAGGAGCCTAGTTCGGTTAAAGACTTTTACAATAGGTTCTGCTAGGAATTGATCCTGCTAGGGGTCACCCGGTTAAGGGATGTCTACATACCCGGTTAAAGGTTAGAACCCTGTTAAAGGTTACCTCACAAGAGGATTTCAAGAACTCATTGAATTGATCACCCTAATAAAGGATTTACACATGATCCTATTAAAGCTACCTGGTTAAGGGACTTCAAACTGTTGAAATGGTTAGAAGTCAATAGGTAAATCACTGATCTAATAACAACACACAATGCTAAGGCAGATCCTCTTTATCTCTTTTGCTTCTGCAATCACACTCTATAGGTATACACACACTTCTCTGGTCTAGCAAGAATTAGGTATCTCTTCACTTGGATACACACATAACATTTGCCAACAACCCCAATATGAAAAAATTATCGACCTTATAGAAAATAGATAGGTTGGTAGCATAAACCCTAAACCCTAAACATTTAGGTTTATCAATTCAGTCGGTTCAATCCTAACTATTAATCACACTGCATTGAATACAATACTCTTGAATAGATCTCAAGACATTCTCCAACATTCATTCTTTGTCGCTTTAGGAAGTTGATAACCCATCACGTGCTCTCCACCATTTACAGGGACTTTGCACATTCCTGAAGTAGATAGGATCAATCCCCATGCAAGATACTTCATGTGCACAATGTTGACATGGCAACATGATCTGATCATCATAACAATGCTAACTCATCACAAAATGTCATCAGTCAAGTCACACAAACTTGAAATGTATCAACCAGAAACCCTGAAGCTGAGACTACCAACAGGTAGTCATAACAAATGAAACCCTGATACCAGTTCACCATTTTGCATATACCGATTCTCATTCCAACATACCATATACCAGTTCTCATTCCAACATACTGCTTCATACTTTCACATATATTGGTTCACACTTTAGCATATTGACATCAATGACAACATACAATATCATCATGTCATTCAACTTTGTTTATATGCCAATAATCTCCCCCTTTGGTATTGATGGTAATATACAAAGATATCTCTCTGCTTCACATATTTCTCCCCAATACTGTAGATATCTTCTCTACTTCACATCTTCTCCCCCTTTGACAACAATGTCAAAGTGGAGGCACAAATAGCTATGATCCAGTATGCTTCTCCCCTAAGGAGTAGCATCCTTCAACACACCAATCCTGAAAAAAGATTTGTCAATCCAATACCTGACTGATGTGGAACATACACCTTTAGTTTACCTCTTGAAGGGGTAGCACCCCTAATTCACCTCTCAAATAGGTAAATGTAGCCTTCAGTAAAGGCTTGGTGAATATGTCTGCTAACTGCTCCTTACTGGAAACATGTTCCAATACAACCTCTTTGTTCTGAAAATTCTCCCTCAAGAAATGATACTTGAGCTCGAAGTGCTTGGTTTTAGTATGCAAAATTGGATTCTTGGAAATATTAATTATGCTTGTGTTGTCACAGAAGATACTCATTGGTTCAGATATAGGAACTTTGAAACCACTTAACACATGCTTCATCCATATTGTCTGAGTGCAGTTCATGAATGCTGCAACATATTCCACTTCTGCTATAGACTGAGAGATACAACTCTGCTTCTTACTCATCCATTCGACTAGTCTACCACCAAGAAAGAATGCACCACCGGTTATGCTCTTCCGGTCATCCACATTGCTAGACCAGTCCACATCTATAGATACTCTGAGGTTGAAATCATTACTGTATGGATACCACAATCCATAGTCAATAGTTCCCTTCAGATATCTAAGAATCCGCTTAACTGTTACCAAGTGGGATTCTCTTAGACTTTTCTGGAAATGTGCAGTAATGCCCACTGCATGTGCAATGTCTGATCTACTATGTACTACATAGTGCAACTTACCAATCATTGATCGAGTTTCCTTCTCATTCACCAATGTTGAGTTATCTTCTTTTGACAGTTTATAATCGATCACCATCATTGTACCAACTGGTTTGTTGTCTTCCATGCCAAAAGTCTTCAACACCTCTTTGACATACTTGGACTGAGTGATAAAGATACCATCTTTCAGTTGTTGAATCTGTAGTCCAATGAAGAACTTAATCTCCCCTATAAGTGACATCTCAAACTCCTTCTTCATTTCATCTACAAGATCATGACTCCTCTTGTCATCTCCACCAAAAATTATGTCATCAAAAAATACTTCACAGATTAGAATTTGATCTCCTTCTGACTTCAAGTAGATATTGCTATCTCCACTTGTTCTTTCAAATCCAATCTTCACAAGATGGGAGTGTAAGTGTTCATACCATGCTCTAGGTGCCTGCTTCAATCCATACAAGGCTTTGTGTAGCCGGCATACCATGTCACTTTTCGCTGATAGGGAAAACCAATCTGGTTGCTCTATATACACCTCCTCTTCAAGTATTCCATTCAAGAATGTAGATTTTATATCCATTTGATATACTTTGAATCCCTTGAAGGCTTCATATGCAAGAAGCATATGAACTCCTTCCAATCTAGCTATTGGAGCAAAGGTTTCTCCATAGTCTTCTCCTTCTTCTTGAGCATATCCCTTACACACTAGTCTAGCTTTGTTTCTTATCACTATTCCATCTTCATTCAGCTTATTTCTGAAAACCCATTTGGTGCCAATGACATTTTTATGCTTCGGTCTAGGTACCAAGGACCATGTACCATTCTTTTCTATTTGGTCAAGTTCCTCTTCCATTGCCGTGATCCAGTCTTCATCTTTATGTGCCTCTTTAAATGTTTTAGGCTCAAATTTAGAGATCATGCAAGAGTTTTCTCTGACCTTCCTTCTTGTAAGAATTCCTGCATCCTTGTCTCCTATGATCTGCTTTGGATCATGATTCAGCTTTACATATCTAGGTATGATCTTAATAGATTCCTCTTGCTTTTCTTCTTCATCCTCATCTTCATCAGCATCAGCATCTACCGATGTAGAAGCATTGTTACTGGTACTTGGTTATTTTGCAATTGGTTTCCAGAAGGTTACAACTGGTTCATCTACCACTTGCTCACTACCGATTTCCTTAGGTTTCTCAGAAGTTTCATCAACTCTTACATTGATACTTTCAACAATTTTCTAAGTCCTATTGTTGAAACACTTGAGAGCTTTACTCTTGGTGGAATATCCTAGGAATATTCCTTCATCACATTTTGCATCAAATTTGCTCTAGTGTTCACTCCTCTTGATATAACACTTGCTACCAAACACTCTAAAGTAGCTTACTACAGGAGCCTTACTAGTCCAATACTCATAAGGTGCTTTGTCCTTACCTTTCTTGATGAGTACTCGGTTCATTGTGTAAATTGCAATGCTCACCACTTCTCTCCAAAAAGTGTGAGAAATTTTTCCTTTGATCAACATTGTTGTGGCTGCTTCAACTACATTTTGGTTGTTCCTTTCTGTTAGGCCATTCTACTATGGAGTCTAGGGGGTAGACAATTGCCTCTTGATGCCATTATCTTCACAGTACTTGATTCTTATTCCATATTGTTGAATGGTCTCTCCTTCAACCATCCGCATGTCTTCAAACTTTTCTCTAAGGCTCTCTTCCTTGGCTTGTTTCACATGCTCATCACCACCATAGATATTCTCCAGAGTATCCCATACTTCTTTAGGATTGTCTTTATCCTGAACATCAATAAACTCAATTTCAGATAGACTGTTGATTAGGGCTTCCATGACTTGCCCATTCTCCTGAACCTCTCTTCTTTGATCATTGGTGAGAGTATCGGTAGGGATAACATAGCTCTAGTGTTGAGAACCCATGCTTCTAATGTAGATCTTCATTATGTCCTTCCATATTTTAAAGTTATCTCTGTTAAACTTTGGACCTTCGCTCTTCTTCATTAGAGCAGGATCTTTTCCTCAAGCGGTTAGGCTTACAACACAAAGAACCTAGAGGAGGCTCTGATACCAATTGATGAATAATGATGAATAGTTAGTACCAAACTAGTACTAAGAGGGGGGCATGAATCAGTACAGGCAAAAGCTTTTCCCAACAACTCAAACAACAAAGACAAAACTTAACTAGAAAATAGTATCACCGATCTAAGACAAGATACAACTGGTAAAACACAGAATGACTATGACAAACATAAACCAATTAACACTTAGATCTTCACTTCTCCTAACATCTTCTTTTCACTTCACCCATATGCATAAACAAGTAATGCATCATCTAAAATCTAATGATCATTGGACTAACATGCATTACCACTTAGTAGAAAATATTGAAGCATCACATGAAAACATCACACATGACACATAGGTTTTTCATGTGGAAACCCAACTAGGAAAAACCACAGTGGGGATGAATACCCACAAGCTATTCTTTGAACTCTTTTGAAGTCCGCTCTGTTAGGAGCCTAGTCTGGTTAAAGTCTTTTATAATAGGTTCTACTAGGAGCTGATCTTGCTAGGGATCACCTGGTTAAGGCATGGCTAAATACCCGATTAAAGGTTAGAACCTTGTTAAAGGTTACCTCGCAAGAGGATTTCAAAAACTCATTGAATTGAGTCACCCTATTAAAGGATTTACATAGGATCCTATTAAAGCTACCTAGTTAAGGGATTTCTAACTGCAGAAATGGTTAGAAGTCAATAGGTAAATCACTGATTTGATAACAGCACACAATGCCAAGGCAGATCCTCTTTAGCTCTTTTGCTTCTACAATCACACTCTGCAGATATACACACACTTCTCCAATCTGGCAAGAATCAGGTATCTCTTCACTTGGATACACACATAACATTTGCCAACATCCCCAATATGAAAAAAATCATCGACCTTATAGAAAATAGGTAGGTTGGTAGCATAAACCCTAAACCCTAAAAAATTAGGTCTATCAATTCAATCAGTTCAATTTTGACCTTTAATCACAATGCATTGAATACAATAGTCTTGAACAGATCTCAAGACGTTCTCCTAACTACTCCTTACTAGAAACATGTTCCAATACAAGCTCTTTGTTCTGAACCTTCTCCCTCAAGAAATGATACTTGAGCTCGAAGTGCTTGGTTCTAGCATGCAAAATGGGATTCTTGGAAAGATTAATTGCACTTGTGTTGTCACAGAAGATACTCACTGATTCAGATACAGTAACTTTGAAACCACTTAACACATGCTTAATCCATATTGTCTGAGTGAAGTTCATGAATGCTGCAACATATTCCACTTCTGCTATAGACTGAGAGATACAACTCTGCTTCTTACTCATCCATGAGACTAGTCTACCACCAAGAAAGAATGCACCACCGGTTGTACTCTTCTAGTCATCCACATTGCTAGCCCAGTCAATGTCTGGAAACACTCTGAGGTTGAAATCATTACTGTATGGATACCACAATCCATAGTCAATAGTTCCCTTCAGATATCTAAGAATCTGCTTAACTGCTAGCAACTGGGATTCTCTTGGACTTTTTTGGAACCATGCAATAATGCCCACTACATGTGCAATGTCCAATCTGCTATGTACTACATAGTGCAATGTCCGGTTCCAAGCCCAAGGCCGCTGAGGAAAAGAAGGATAAGAAATAAAAAGAATTTTTTTAGATTTGTTGCCAGGGACTTCCGTTGCTTTGAATACAAATGATTTTGCATGGAAAGATTTATGGAGCCAATGCAAAAACCCGACCACACTTCAAAAATTGTAACCAACAAAAGAGCAACCTGGGCACTTGTGGCAAGCCAATCACAGTCACCCTTGGGATTTAAATATGGAAAAGTTAATTATGCCAAATGTGTATGTTGATGTGGATTTGATCAAAGAGTTGGCCAAACGTTATTGCCCAGTATCTAGGGTAATCAAAAGAAAGAACCAGTCTGCCCTAGTTTCAATTAACAGAGCTAGCTTCATTGAAGCTTTCCAGATTACTAGTGTTGCATGTACAAATATATATTTGGAGCGGATTGCAGAGGATTATGGCAAATACAAAGGTGTTATCAAGAAGCATGCAATGCCTAGATACATGCCTAGGATGAATAGGAAACCGATTATAATTCCAGATAGTATCGAGCCACTATTTGACATCACACCTTTCCACCATTATATGCATTGTAAAATCTATAGATTATGCAAAGTGTTGGGTTTTGATGGAGATTCAATAGTGACAGCTAAATTACTGATGATGGCTATGGACATTCAACACCCAGATATTAACAAAGATTATGATGGACCCAGGTTTGGGACAGTAGTTCTCCCCATTCTTCTTTCCTTTTCTTTGAAAATTAGATTTTTTTTCCAATTATGGAAATGCTAGGAATAAATAGGGAAAGATTGTCAATTAATGTTAGTAGAGTTTTGAGACCTTACTAGTATGTTCCAAACTGGTCTATTTCACATAACTAGGGGGACTTTTTCTTTTTTGAAAACTTTACTATGATTAGAGTCTATGGGTGTCCTCAGCCTCCCCATAATTTTCCAAAATTTGTTCCAATTAGGATTGCTTTTATGGAGTTTATTTGGCAATTGACCCTAGTTGAAAAAGAATACCTTGAGAAACACAGGAAGGGTTCTCTTCTTCCTAGGATTTGGGTTGTGTCTGATTTTACCATTGGTAGGAATTCCTTTGTTGAAGTAAACAATTTCCTTCAAAAGTAGAGGTTGGTTAATGTTGTGTCTAGATTCTGTGATCCTGAGCAATTTATTAAAGATGCATTGCAAAAAAAGATACCTTGAGTCACAATAAAGGATCATGAACCATTGGATGATGAAGATGTGGTTAGAAATTTCTTGAGAAAAGAGGAAGTATAAGAAAGGAGAAGAAAATGGAAAATTTTGATGAGTTGAACAAGAATTGAAGGTTCTTGACCCTAGTTTCTCAAGTTTTTGCCCTGATAACCCATACCTGGAGAGGATTAACAAAATCTCAAGTTTATATAAAACTTTGATGGAACAAATGCCTTAAATTCTAAAAGTGGCTTCTCAGTAGCAAGACCCCCAAGATGGACAATATTCAAATGGAAAGAGGCCACTTATTGTGTCTGTTGATGATGTAGAGAGTGGGGATGAAGTTCAATCTACTCGAGTGCCACTTGCAAAGAAACAAAAAACCAAAGAGGTCAGTGCAATTGTGAGGAGAGACCCTACTAGATAAATTGTTACAAAACAAGGACACTACTTTCATCAAATAAGGACAAATCTCAAAGAAGTAGGGAAGAATGAAGAATAGGGAGAAACAAACGAAGCCCTTTCTCAAGGATTTGATGAGTGTTTGATGTTGTCAAATGAGTTCATGAAATCTGATGACTTTATTATGTTAGATGCATTTAAAAGTTTTTTGACAAGGTTGAAACAAAATCTTATCATAGAGGAAGGAAATACAGAAAAGAAAGAGGAGATCATCAAGGCATTGGAAGAATATGATCCTAACAAGGAGCAAATATATGTGGAACAAGCAAGACAATTGATTAAGAGTATTGGTATGATTATGATGCTTGACTGGGATATCTGGTCTATTTTTATTATTGATCAGATTAGGAAGCAAGAGGACCCAATGTTTAAAATTGAATTTGAAATTGGAGATATAATAAGAGGATCAGAATTTAATCCTAAGTCAAAGACACTTGTTGCTTGCTCTTTGGCCCCTTCCACTCAAAATCCCCACCTTCTAAATATCCAAGTAGAAAGAAAGTTGACAAAATGATTTGGAATTTGCAAAACACAAGTGACACAGAGATTGCCTCATTTTTTACTCAAGTTTATTTCATGAATTTATCAAAAACAGAGGATTTGTCAAGAAGATACATAGAAACATGTAGCCAATTGATTGCATTATCTAAAAAATATAAAGAGACATTGATGAAGAAGGGCGCTCTAGAGGAAGAGTTAGTGGAGTTGAAAGAAAAATGCAAATGAGCCCCCTCCAATATAGATTACATAACAAGTACAAGAAATACCAGCTGATGTGACAACAAAAATGGAGGAATACATAGAGAAAATTAAAAATCTTGAAAAGGAACAAAATGTTAAGGCTATCTCTATTGTGTTAGGAATTCTGAAACACAGGATTAATGTATTGAAAGAAAAATTGATGGTAGTGCATGATTTGCACATTTCTTTGAAAGAGGCAAGTAAAATATTCTCTGAGGTTATCTCTTTTCTTGGACCTTTGTTCAATGTTTGGTCAGGAAGAAGCAGATTAATGGATAAGCTAGATACTGCAATGATGTATAGTGATGAGTTCCCTCCCAAGATCAGTGACACTAAAGACATGGTGGAGGTAATGAATGTAGGTTATGCATTTTTCACAGGGAAGGATGTGCTTATAAATAAAAAATTGCAGACATTTGGGGAATGTTATAGTAAATAGGTGCCTTCAATTTATGGTATTAATGGAGAATTTAAATTAGTTTTTGATTGGACAAATGAATTTGATTTGATTCTAGAGGAAGAAGAAATAATCAAGCATATAGATGATCAGGTTGATGTTGATTTCCTTAATGATATGCTTGATTTACTCTTCAAGGTTGAGGTTTACCATACAAATTTTATTATTGAGGCCAAGGTAGTTACAGATGCTAGATGGATAGATTCAATTGCAAAGTTGGAAGAGGTAAAGGCATTCAGTTGGCCAACAGACAAAGAGGTGGACAGGTGGCAAGCCATGCTAAAGCAAGAGAAGAAATGTCAGGTTGCTACCCAAGATTCCTCAAAGTAATTTTAAGCTTGTTGAATCCTCATCTTATAAAAGGATTCCCAAATTAATTTGAGAGGGATGGCCACTTTTTTTTTTATCAGTAGAGAGGGATAGTCAGTTGGCCACTTTTATTGATGTTGAAAACTCTAATATAGTTATAATAGTTCATCTGTTCAAGAATTTGATAAGTGCATAGTTGAATCACATTTTGAATTTACTTTCTGATATCATTATCAATATAATATCAATATCATTTGCAGTTTGAGATCTTCACATAATTACCTTTGTGTTGAATTTCTATTTTCACTGTGAATTGAATGGTCAAGGATTTTTCAATTTACATGTCTACAAGGAAAATTATGGAATTGTTCTAGGATTTCTTTTTGGGAAAGAATTAAAGTTCTTGGGGCAATTTTAGTGAAATCATTTTTTTAAATACATATCTGATGATTATATCATTTGTATGAATCTGGGTTATGTATATAATGGCATATTCATTCCTATTTATCTGCAAATGAATCTTAATGAAGTTTATTATCAGGTTGTCTTTGAATTGTAAGTGACTCTATGCCCTAGGATAAGGCACTGGTTTGTTGTCTTGATGTTGTCTTGGTGAAATGACCTTCCAATTATAATAGTTGATTCATTGTGGGTGAATATGTTTTCTTGTTTGCCTTTGACTATGAAAGTGTGATTTGTCTATAACATCTATCATGGAATTGTATCCTCAAAAGATATTCCCTTTAATTGAGTTGCATTCATTTTTTACTAGAATTATGTTGTTTTCCTATCTATTGTGGTGTTTGATACTTTCATTCTTAATACTCTTATGATTGTATATGCTATGGATGTTTATGTAATATATATGGAGGTGTGAACATTCAATATTTCATGTATCTTATCCATCAGTATGTTCAGCAAGCTTTCTCGGACCTCAAAACCCTCTTCCCGTAAGTAATCCACCCACCAATTACAATGAGGTGAATCCTTAATATGATTCTAGACTAACAGAAATTATGTATTCCTAGGCATAATAGGAGGCATTAAATGAAAAATTACATACACCATAATAATGCAACAAATGAAAAAAGTTAAAACTCATGATTCTGATCATTTGAAAGAGATAAAATTATACACTGGAGAGAAATAGACCAGAATAAAATTACTACTTCCATCGACCATCACAAAATAAATTTATATATAACTCCTTCAAGAAGTTGTACAAAGATTGACAATAAATGCTTTTCATTTTCTCTGTAAATGACTATACAACTTCCTCCCTTCACCTAAAGTCTAGAATCACTACTGGAACTAGAAAAGGAACCCCAAAGGCACTAGAATTTTGGATTCTTGGAACCCTCAAGAGAACCCCCAAAAGGAACCCTTCTAATGGCCTTGATTTCCCTTTTTATAGAAGAAAAGGGAGCAACAACCTTCAAGCCAAGAGACACATTTCAACAGAACATTTACTCTCAGCAATTAGGCCTAAAAGGCCATATGCAAAATTATGTTACAAAAATATTCTTTATCCATGTGTTGGTCGTGAATCAAAAACTTCAACTGAAAATTGGTAGAAGAAAAACTGCTTGAGCCATGCCATTATCACCCTGATGCCTTCGGATGGAATGTAAGATGTTACGTTCTATCCAATAGATCGTTTCCCTCCATGGAAGGGATATAGGGACCTAGCAAGATGTAAAGTCACCCCTAAAAATTAAATTAGAGGATGAAGCCTTCATTCCTAGGAATAGATAAAATGGAAAGAGGAGCTTAAGCCTACATGCCCACGATTAGGGAAAGTGGAAACAAGAGCTTTAGGGTAAATGTAATATGTTGGGGAGGGGTTGCATCTTCCATGTTATCACAAAGATGACTGGCTGCCATTCCCTACCCAAACAAATCCTTCTTATATTCCTTTGCATGCTCCTTCTTCAAACCCCCTGCCATCCTATGGCAAAGTAGAAGCAAAGGATGTGCCATGCTTGGCCTTTATTGATAAGAAAAGGCTTTCACACCCCCTCTAGTAATCCTTCTCACTTTCATAACCCCTCTGACAATAAAAAAAACTCACATAGGAGAAAACAAAAAAACACCCATTAGGTATCACAGAGCACACAACAACTCCATGCACGATCTTGCTCAAACATCATCTTCCTTTCTGAGGAAAAAACCACTCTCAAAAGATGAAAAAGGTTTATTTTCTCTTCTACCAATTAAGTCACCACTCCATTATATTTATAAATTTTTAACTCTTCATCTGGTGATGCTCATTCACATGAAAAATCATCATTTTGGTGCTTTCCAACATGACTCTAGACTCTAGAAGTCATGCCTATCAAATCCACTGCATCCTGCTAAGGCTCATCTTATGTGAATGATTTTGTTCTGATTTTATTCCTCCTTTATTGTATAAATCCTGCTTCAAAATCCCTGACAACAAGCAACCTCTGATTTCTTAGAGAAATCCATGATCTCCCATCTCTAACTCAAAAGTTATCCAATCCTTTTATGCCTCTAAAACCGTCATCCTTGCTTGTCTAATTAACCTCAACTCACGAGAAACCTTCAAACTAGTACCTTAGGAATGAGTCAACATCCAAGCCTTAAAAATTCCTTGTACATATTAGCTTGCCACCATAGTTGTTGCTATCTCTCATGTTTGTTTAATGTTAGCATTTTTAGGTCATGAACTAGTGACCAGATAGTTTAGGGTTAAGTTTTATGGTTATGGCCAGCTCACAAGGTAAAATGTCTTAAGACGTGATCAAGTTGAGAGCTGGCAACAAGTTGGTTTGGTTTACATCACGAGGTCTCTAGCTTTTTGGGTGCTAGAATTTTATGTTAGCAAGCTGGAGATTGTTAATGAAATTGCTTTGGTCGCGAGGTCTCGACTTGGTCTGATGTCATACAATATAGCCACGAGTAACTCATTTCATACAGTTGTCACTGGCTCTCATGTTTATTAAATGTTACCATTTTAGGTCGCGAGCTAGTGACTAGATAATTTGTGGTTAAGTTTTATGGTTATCACCAGCTTGCAAAGTTAAATGTCTGAAGACTTGATCAAACCACAAGCTTACGAGTGAAGTGCTAGCAGCTAAGAGATAAACAATTTTATGTTGGCGAGTATGCGACAAGGGTTAAAGTTACAACTATCTCCAAGTCCCTATGGTGATGAGGACTTAACATTTTGTGGTCGAGAATTGGTGAGTGGTGGTTCAGTTGCTCTTAGTTGCTAGATCTTTAGGTTATGAAGGCTTAGCATTTTCAGCTTGCGAGCTGGAGATTGAGTTGTAAGGGCTTGTCTCTAGGTCGTGAGATTTTCTAATGGGAAGTCTTTCAAGTAGAGGGTTGATGACTATGTGCCATGTGTTTTAATGACTTGATGGGGACTGCTGAGGTGCCATTTTTTTTTTTATGTTTTGGAAAAAGGTTGAAATTGCCAATATATTTTTTTTTATGGTTTGAAAATATCTTGAAATCACCAATATATTATTTTTATGGTTTGAAAATAGCTTGAAATCGCCAATATATTTTTTTTATGGTTTGAAAATAGCTTGAAATCACCAATATTTTTTTATGGTTTGAAAATAGGTTGAAATCGCCAATGCAAATATTTTTTCTGGTTTTAAAAACATTACAATTTGCCCATGCAATTTTTTTTTGGTTTTAAAAACATTACAATTCGCTAGGATTTTTCACAAACTTTGAGCGATCACGAATGATTCACCGATGGAGATTACTATTTTTTCTCTACAAACCACAAAATTTCACCAATAAAATTAAAATTTTCCTCGACAATTATACACCTTTTTCTAGGGTTTCTTAAAGTTTTCCCTAATAATAACTAACTAAAAGTAAAGAGGCATCCATAGGGTTATGATTATTGAAGTAAAAAGATTATGTAAGAAGATAAATCAAGGCAAAGGAAGGACAATTCAATGTAGATAATTATTTATGTTTCCTTCAAGGAATTATGAACTCTACAATATTGAGGATAAAACACCTTGTACATAAAAATATTCAAGGATAAAAACCCTTAATTTCTTCATCAAGTTAGAGGATGAAAACTCTTAACTTTAGCAAAAATATTTCAAGCCATTTTTTATTAAAAAAATAGCTACAAATTGTAAGAAGGATTGTAATAGATATTCAAAATTAAGTTTTATATTTTTAAAATAATATTATAAATTATAAACATAAAACTGTATCAAAATTATAGTAAAATAATATTTGTAATTAAATGTAAATATGGGATATCTATTTAAATAAAAAAATAGGGAAATTATATAAAGCGATATTACAAATGGTATTAGAGATTTGATCATACTATTCTGTAGTATAAAGCTAACATTTTGGATGCCTTCTAGCAAAAGAGATTTGAAGATCTACAAAAGGAAGAAGACATGGATCTTATTAAAGAGTTATTGTACAAATGTGAGGCCCCCATAATTATGATGACTAGCAAAGGTTGCCAAAAGATTTAAGAGCGGGTATTCCCTTTTATGAGTATTTGGAGGTACTTAGGTACCAATATCCCAACAAAAGAGACCTATATAACTACATAAGAAGGTAGGAAATAAAGAAGAACCAATATTGGGTTTTCAAAAGGTGCCAATAATTCGGGCCAGGCATGAAAATTATTACTGAAATGTTAGGGCATTAACACCCCAAACAAAAGATGCCTAATCAAGTCTCAGATTGAGAATTATGGGACAAATATCATTCTAATTTAGGAAATGAAATTCTCAAAGTTGTCTAATTCTCAATCTTTTTTGAAATAAAAAAACTATAAATACATTGCATCTCAATCTATTGGTGCCGCTAATGGGATTGCTATATGATGGAAGGAGTCTAGTGTTAAGACCTTTTTAGTGTTGTGTCAAGGCAAATTTTATTCAAGCTCATTCTCAAACCTTAAATTATGCCTTTGAGTTGATCTCAGTGTATGGTCATTCCTCAACGATGGGCAAGAAACTTCTTTGGGAGTCCTTCTCTTTGTCTTTGGCCACCCTTCTTGATGTTCCTTTCATTATTGGAGGATATTTTATTTTTGTTCTTTCTATTAGGGACAAGGTGGGAGGCATCATTCCTTTGTTAAAGATGATGCAAGATTTTAATGAATTTGTAGGGAACAATGGTCTAAAAGATTTTGTGCCATCAAATGGTAAGGTTACCTACACAAATAGGAGTGGATTTCTTTATATTAATGAGTGTTTGGATAGGTGTTTGGTCAATCCAACATGGTGTAGCATGTTTGGTCGTCGCCAAACAAAAATCCTCCCCTTGACGAGATTTGATCATTTTTTCCCTTCTAGTTGAGGTCCCTGTTTGCCCATTAAAATTCAAATCAGTAGGTTGATTCTAGTTTTAGAAAATGTGTTTTAGGGATGTGTCTTTTTTACCACAACTTCAGGTCTGTTCGACGAATGCACATTTTTTCCAAGATTCTAGGATGTATTAGTTCTGCAAGAAATTACATTGGCTGAAAGATCAAATCAAAGTTTGGAACTTTACAATTTTTAAAAACATTTTTAAGGAGAAGGGCGACCTGGTACCAAAAATTGTAGACCTTAATGAGAGGATAATTCAGTCTAGTATCAATGAGTAGTCATATAGTGATTAGATCTAGCTTAATATACAATTGCAAGAAGTTCTTTTAAGAGAAGAAAATTATTGGAAGCAGAAGCCTAGGGAAAGTTGGTTGTGTGAGGTAGATAGAAACACAAAAATATTTTATTCATCAACTAAGATGAAAAGGGTTTCTAACCTCATCAATCATATTAAGAGTTATTCAGGTCATATCATGACAACTAGAGAAGACATACAAGAAGAGGTAGTTACCTTTTTTTCTTCTTTGTTTGCATGCCCAAATGATATGCCAGATGAAATCAAGTTGAAATCTGAGGAATTGATTCAAAATATTCCAATGCTAGTTTCAAATCAAGATAACCTAGACTTTCTAAAGCCATTTTCACTGGAAGAAATTAGGCAAGTTATTTTTCACATGCAACCTGACAAGGCCTCGGTTCCTAATGGGTTTATAATGTTATTTTTCCATTAATTTTGGGGTTTCTTAGGGACTGATGTTTGGACAATGGTTGAGGAATCTAGGAAAAGTGTTTGCATGTTGAAGAAATTCAACACCACACATATTGCTCTAATTCCTAAGTTGTCTATCCCTTCCTCTTTTGTAGACTTTAGACTAATTTATCTATGCAATGATATTTACAAAATCATAACAAAGGCAATCTCAGTCAGATCCTCCATTTCGCAACAGCAAGGTGGATTTTTTCTTGAGAAGGAAACATGAAAAGGGGCTTTAATTACTCATGAAAAA
This sequence comes from Cryptomeria japonica, assembly GCF_030272615.1. NCBI lineage: Eukaryota > Viridiplantae > Streptophyta > Pinopsida > Cupressales > Cupressaceae > Cryptomeria > Cryptomeria japonica. The sequence continues at coordinate 742,492,091 of NC_081408.1, forward strand.
ATTCACCTAATCTCAATTCATAAGTTGGAGTCTATGATTATTAAACTTGATATGATGAAGGCTTACGACAGAGTGAATTAGCAGTTCATCCATCAAGTTTTAGTCAAATTTGGCTTTTCAAAAATTTGGTCTAAATGGATCCTATCATGTATCTCGGGAGCCAGATTTTTTGTCATCATTAATGGGAGGCTAATTGGTTTTTTATCATCCTCTCAGGGAGTTCACCAAGTTGACACTCTTCACCCTTTTCTATTCATTAATAATGGCAGAGGCTCTTATTAGATTAATTGTGGATATTTATAGCCATGGTTTATGGAAAGGAATTGTATTTGGTTGTTAAGCTAGTTCTTGGGATGTATTGTGATGTTTCAAGTCAAAAAATTAATGCAACTAAATCCAAAGTATTTCTCTTTCATTGATCTCCTTTGTTGGCTAATCCGCTGATTGGGGTTCTATGCTTTAAATAGGGTATCTTGCCTTGAAATTATCTTGGAATTCCTCTATTCTCGGGTCTAAATAAGGGTTTCTTTTTATCCAAAATTACCTTTTCTATTAAAAATAGAATTGATTCATGGAAGAACACTTGGTTGTCTTTATCTGATAGAATTTTATTTATAAAATTAGTTCTATCATCAATTCTAAATTACATCATGTTTATTCTTTCGATGCCGAAAAGTATTAAGTTTGATCTAGAATCCCACTTGAAGATATTTCTTTGGAAAGGAAATAGGGACCCCAAGAGTAAAACTCACTTAATGGCTTGGGACAATGTTTTCTCCTTTAAGTTTTGTCGAGGGATGGTATTCACAACTTTAATAACATAAATATTTCTTTGGGGGCAAAATTTGTATGGAAACTATATCCTAATAGTGGTTCTATTCAGGCTTCAATTATTAGAGAAAAATATCTTGACTTACTAGAACTGAAAAGAATTTTCACCATTCTTGATCCTCCACCAAGATTCCAAATGTGGACATTCTTGATTAAATGTAGAGACTTATTTCTCCCTGATTTGACATGGTTAGTGCATGATGGAAATTAAATTAGGTTTTGGGAGGATTCATAGAAGGGTTTTCCTCCTTCGGATCAATTGTAGGGGTTACACTCCATTAAAAACATATTACAATTTGAATGGGGTTGTAAAGTTAGTGATTATTTCCAAGCATCATGCATTAATGGAATTCGGGTAGTAAAATGGAAGGATTTAACTACGGTAGATGCTCCTCATAACCAAAAACTTTCTTTGTCATTAAAACTAAAGAAGAGAGTGATATTTTCTAAAGACCAAAAGGAAAAACTTATTTGGTTGCCTTCAAAAAAAGGTTCATATTGAGTCATATAAGGATACAATGTACTTTCAAAGGATCATGATTCAAACTTTTCTAGAGGCTTCTCCTTTTATTAGATTGGGGCTAGGCTTTAGAAAGTTGGATCATTTTCTTGGTTGGCTTTGAGGGGTAGAATCCTGGAAAATAATAGATTATTTGCCCTTGGTATTTCTCCTCATTTTAATTGTGTTCTTTGTAATGACATTTTAGAGACCGAGGATCATCTTGTCCTTAACTGTGGCTTCACTCAAAGTTGCTAGAAATGGTGTCAAAAGAAACTTAATTGGGAAGCTCCTCTTCATTATAATCTTTATAGTTTTTTTGAGTCTTGGCCTAAATTATATGGAGATTCCTTTTTTTCTATTATTTGGGAGGTGGCCCTAGCCATCACTGTCTGGAGCATTTGGTGAGAAAGAAAGAAACATGTTTTTTGAAAAGAAGCACGTTCATTAGAGGCAGTTCTATAGAGAATCGAATTGACAATATCAAAGGTGGTGAATTCTTATACATCCAATCATAAAAAAGTTGATTCCCTTTCCACATCTTGGGATAATGATGTTTTAAGGGAATGGAAATAGGTTAAGCTTCCTTTCAAAGGTAGTCTCATGAATAAATCAACCTAGCAGATTAATAGAAAAGAGGTGAGATGGAGAGTACTACAATCAAACTTCTACAAGCTCATATTTGATGGCGCCTTGAAGGGTAATCCAATGAGGTCTAGCATTGGTTGCATAATCAGAGATCATTTAGGTATTCTTATTATTACAGTCGGGCAAGAATCCCAGATGGATCAAATAACATTGTTGAATCTCTAGCTCTCTTATTTGGTGGGAGATTTTAGTTGGATTGAAACATTTGCAGTCCATTCATGCCTCCTTTCTAATTCTTTCCCATTTCATGTCATCCGCTATGCCTTGATTTTCTTTCTTTTCTCACATGTGGGTTTTTTGTTTAACTCTCCAGTTCCATTTCTTTCTTGGTTAAATTTTTATCATGCTATCATTCTAGAACCTTTGTTTTCTTCATCTTTGATAAAAGTCTCTACGATTTGGGAACTATATCAACGTGTCATCATTGACCCTCATGGTTTTCAATCTTCATTCCTTGTTCTCAATGACCTTGCTTCCTTAGAGGACAACTCCAATGGTAGATAATTGAAATCCGAACTCTGCTCTATAAAATGTTAACATTTGTGGTCTCTCATTTTGGTTTGATATCTATTCTAAAGAATTTTGTGAAAAGTCTTAGCTTCTCATTTTCATCATTTCAGACTATAATGATCAAGGGTCTTAACAGTTTCTAAGGGTGTGTCTTCTACCCTTTTTCCTACATGCTTCTATCTTTACCTGCAGATTTGAATATTGGTTCTCTATTTGTATTTCAAGAACAAACATGGTTTGTGGTCTGGTTCATAGTTTGTTCGCTAATGGATTCCTCTCTAGTGAAGAGTTTCATGACTTTGAGGTACTTTTATTAGGGATTATATTCTCTTCCTAGGAGTTTTGTTGTAATAGTTTTCATAATTATGTATCAATCATATGCTATCTGATGCTAATAGGTTGGGCTTGGCATTCGGAGTATGGGTCTTCCCCCAATTTTAGGGATAAAATCGGTAGTGTTTAAATTCCTTATGAGGAATTTCATAGTGGGTTTTATGCTTGTCTTTAGGGTGATCCTTCTCCCCTCATTTGAACATATTTCTATTTTAGTTATTGTACTTCTTCCTCTTTATTTAATATATATTGTTATTATAGGCCTCGTCTTTTTGCTTTAAAAAATAAAACATCCACCCAATTTTTTGGTATGAAAGTAGTTGAATCATATAATCATGACTTGAAATATATGGAAATAATTGGACCATGTGGTGATGATGATGTGAAATATATTTTTTATATTGTTGTGAATAATTATTTGTCTAATCTTGATAGAGAACTCTATGATGATACACGTTGACTATTTGAAGGTTGACTAGAAAATATACAAACTCTTTGATTACAAGATTGATAAACTTGTTCATGGTTTAGTTTGTAGTAGTGAGAAGGAGACTTTTGATTTTCACATAATGGGTCTAAGAGAAGTCAATATGGTCATTGAAGGAAAATAGACACATTCATCAAGTTGTCATCCCACCATGAAATTAAAGAAAATATGGAAGTATTGACCTTGAGGACCTTGATGCTAAATGAAGTGAAAGATACAAACTATAGTAAAGGACACCTAGATCCCTTTACTCAAATACAAAATCGGTTTTGCACAAAGGAGTGGGATGATGATATTCACTTCACTCCCATAATTCATCATGATAAAGAATGCAATATTTTTCCTTCATTTTGGGTGTCAACAATGACAATCAAGAGTTTGTATTCATTACCTAGGATCTTGGATGAAAATGAAATGAGAAAGAAGAATATCATGATAATGTATGATCTCATTCACTATGATCAAGACAATTTCTCTTGGATAAAATCTACTAAGGATAATACATATGCTCTTATGGGTGTTTTCCTATGGTAATTGAAAGACATACATAAGGCAAAATATATGAATGGGTAGAATATTTGTAGTATTCAGGTTAAGAAAAGTATATTGTTTCATAACATACATCTAACACCAAAGAGAGGATAGCACATTAAAATGGAATTTAGTAAGGAAGGAGTAACTTGGGAAATCTCTCAATTTACTATGGAAAGGGCAATTATATAGACTTTACCATCTAATTATGGTATTTGTTGGATAAAACCTTTGTATCATCAACCCAAAAATGTTACACCAATATCATGAGGTTGAAATGGAATGCCTAAAGACACTAAAAGAAATTAGGGAAAGTAAATCAAACTTTCTTATAATTCAATATTTATATAGATGTCGATCACCCAACACAAAAATCTCTATTTAAGTTTGTCCATGTTGTAGTTGGTGAAAAGGATGGTTCTACTCTTGAAACTCATGGTGATCATTTTAAAGAGTAATACTTAGAAGTGGAGAATAGATAAATTAGATTCCTAGAACAAGCAATGACTTTTGTGAAATCCATCCCATGGATCCTAAGTTGTCCAATGAAAAGAAGAATAATCTAGGGTTAGTTATAGAAACTATCTCATTGAAATGGACTAGTTGTAGGACATGGGGATATTGAAAGTGGGCCAAAAAGATATAAAATCATTTCAAAAAGGAACATTGCATTTAAGGTCATAAATGTGTTTCATACCTCTAACTGTCATCTTAATAAATGGAATGTTCATTTATCTACTTTGCCTCAAAGAAATATCCATGAAATTGTGTGAAGGTTGGGCCAATCAAAGCAATTCTTTGTAGATGTAGTTGATGCCAAAAGGGAAATTGATTTTTGGATTGATTCTTCCCTTACTTAGTTTCAAATTATGCTATTGCAATATGTCTTTTTGTTTCTTCTCTATAAGGATGAGAGAGTTTACTTATCTTAAATTACAAAGTTTGCCAATTTCCAACTCTTGGTTTTGTTGTTAAGAGTTATTGGGAAATACAAATACATGAATCAAAAGTATATTGGACCTAGAAAATTGTCCTCATACTTTAGAGGATGGCATCTATTAGCATTTTTCACAAAGGGAGATTGTTGGCATTTCAATAAGCTTGTATGAGGATATTGAGAAGGTTGTTGAAGATTGTTGATATAACTGTGAAAGGATGATTACTGTCCTGATAATATTATTTTGTCATTGATATCAAGAAATTGATTTTATGATTCAGTATGATGTTACCATATCTTGAGAAGTATGTTTTGATGAGTATTAAGAGGTCAGTAAGTGACATAGAAAGAATGTGATAATGAAGGGGAATAATAAGTTATTCAATGGGCAACTATTACCGAGTTAGACAATGATGAGATCATGTTGATTTGATTGTTTTGATATCCTACATATGTTGTTGATTATAAGTTTAATACTGTACTATGTCACCAAGTAGAGAACCTAGTCGGTAAACCCTAAGGTTATCGCTACCAGTTAAAGAAGGCAGAATTTATACCGAGTGAAGTTCAGTATTTACCGAGTAACAACCGAGTTACAATAGATCGCATTGGATGATTAAAAGAATTATTTAATGAAGGATGTTGATGAGATGGAAATGTATGGTTTTTTGGAATGTCGTGCAAGAATTTTGTTGAGGACTGACCACATGGAAAATCAAGAGGAAGATCTACAACATAGATTGAACCGCAATAACCTAGCACGAGTTCCAAGGAAGGAATGCAAGTTCCAAGGCAAGGTAAAATGTTTTCAAATCGAAGGATACAATGAACCTAGTCAAGATTGAAGATCTGATGGCTAAGATTGATCATGGGAAATGTGATCAAGGAGATTAAGCGATTAGGAATTGTTTATAAATAAGGAATTATTGATGAACAATGTATGCGGGCAAATGTATGCATAATGATGCTACAATATATTTACTGAGCATAGAAGCTTGAAGATCTGATTGAAGAATAGATTGAGAAGCCCAGCAAGCCCAACAAGGGACAAGATAAGTCATATCACAAGATTGTTTTGAGCAAATAGAATTTGCTTTAGCATTTCAGATGTGAAGTTGCAAATATATTTTATCACTGTTGTTTATCATGTAAGTGACAGGAAATCTCTTAACCGAGTGGACTTAACAATCTTATTTGTAAACCCTCTAGCAAGGTAACATTCTAAATGGGTGTTTGAAATCCTTTGACAAGGTCACTTCTAACAAAGTGCAAGACTCTAACAAGTCTAAGGGAAATCCCTTAACTGAGTCACATCTAGCAATGTGTTTGTAATCTGTAACTAGATTAGCTTTTAACTGAGCATACTCTAGAAGGGTATATTTCTTAGTGGGTTTGAAATCCCACAGTGGTTTTTCCCTATTTGGGTTTCCACGTTAAATCTAGTGTTGAATGTGTTATGATGTCTTAAGCATTTCTGTTTATGAGTTTGAATGATTTACAGTCATAGTTGCATATCAGTAGAGGTTACCGAGGTTGAATCTGATAAAAAAATTGAATTGTGAGTTTTTATGATTCACTCCCCCTCTCATCTTAACTAACTGCATCAACCTTAGCACATTAAAGAACTATACTAGTAGTCTAGTTGAAATAAGTATATTAACAACTATTCTCCAAGAACAAAATTGTAGTATCTAGAGTTAGACTTAACTATGAAAAAGAGAGAAGCATCACTTAGTGCAAAGTTTTTAATTCCTAATTATATCAAAGTATCATAGAATAAGATAATTACATCACAAGGAGGCTCAATGTCTAGGAATTACAAATCTACAACGACGATTTGGGATCCTAGTAACTCCAAGTAACATCCTAGCTTGTGATTGCTTAAGGAAAAGCAATCTTGGGCAAGGAGGACTGATGCATAGGAGCACAGTAGGAAGTGTCAAAATGGGCTCACAGTCTACCAGACTCAAAAGGTGACTTTCCCAACTTAGTCAACCTTACGCACTCTTAGTAAGGAAGTGAAGGACCACTCCCACACAACCTTAAGACCTATACAAGGCCAAACCTAATCCCTTATGGGTTACTCAACTTAGACACAAAAGTTTCTTCAGAGACTCAATCCCCTAATGAGACTCAATTAGGGAAAATGACTCAAATCTACTCTCTAATGCAAAACAGTAGTAGGGACACCTTCAAGGACCCTAAACAACTAAGAATCAACCACTGGTTCGCTTCCCCAAACCTTACAACGCCAACTTCACCTTTTGGACCTACTCGACTACTAGGTCTGTCAGCAAGAAACCGGTTAATACAAGGAAAATTCCATAAAGGATGTGGTACTATTTTTACTGATTTGGGACCTCCTACATATGGTTGAACAACCCCCAAGAGGGCAAAGCCTCACCCCACTCCTGCACTACCAAACCCTTACTCAGTTCACATGCCTAATTGGCCAATTTAGGCTTGGAACACAAACAAACACTTGTTGATGGGTAAAAAGGGCTAGAATAGAGTCTTGGGAGGTCTGTAACTTGATTTCATGCTTTTTATTGGTTTTCACCAACTCCTTGGTCCTTCTACCGATCTGCGCACTTCATACTCCAATTGGCAGGCTAAATACATGAAGATATTTAGCCTATGGCTTGCTCCCACACCATGAAAATGCATTCACCAGATCCTGAGCATTTGGGATATTACAATACATCATTATACCTTGCAAATTCCAAAGGTGCTTGAATTATTACCCCTGGAATTGTAAGATATTGCCCATTTAGCAGAAAAACCCCAAAACCCTAGGGTTTACAATAGTTTTTAGAAAAAATTCAATAACTCTCACAATACAACACCAAATCCACTCTAATTAGATTCAAATGAAAGATACTTCACATGGCTATCCAATCATGGACCTAGATTTGAATTTATAGTCCGTACAAATCCGTACAAACGTGTGATTGCTCAGAAAACTGTATTTTTATCAGAATTTTGAAGAAATTTTACATCCAATTCTCCTTCCAACCCTTTGGAAGTTAAAATCAAGGCCTAAATAGGGTTCTCCAAATAGATTCAACTGAGCCAAGGTGGTTGGGAATCATTGGAACTGATATTTATCCATTTTATGAAAAAGTTATCAAATATGCAAAAAGTTGTCAAGTGCAACTTTTGCATTTTTTGCATTTTTTGCATTCTAGGACTCCTAAATGATTTCAGACTTCTAAATGGTTCCAACATGTCTAAAATTACTACAAAACATTAGACATCTACCTCCTAATGCCAAAACTCATCAATATGAGAAAATGACCTATTGGACCTAGAAGGATCCTAGTGGACTAAGGTTAACTCAAGGTTTATAGAATGACCTTAGAGTTCCTTGACCACACAAAAGGATCAAATATCACCCTATGGATGATTAACATTCATCCTTATTACATTGCAAACTAAGAAAACTTTAAATGAAAAAAATCATGCCTAGGTGCCCTGCACCATACTCCACAAGTTCAAAAGAACTCAAGTCCCTTGAGTGGGAATGGACTCAAACTGAAACCCTACCTTTTCAATGGCCTCCTTAGTCATCCATGTGGCTTCCTCCAAGGGTTGGTGTTTCCATTTGACCAAGTACTCATAATACACCTTCCTCCTTGTGTGTTTGATCACCCGCTTGTCAAGGATCCTCTTAATCTCTAACATGGATGGCTGTGATATCTCCTTGAGTGACTCATCTTGCTAGACATCTGATTCACCTGCAACAAAAACATCATCTACAACTCCTTTATAAGGATATAGGTCAACAACATAAAAAATAGGTGATAAACCAATAGAAGAAGGTAAGTCCACTTTGTAGGCATTGTTGCCACACTTCTTGAGGATCTTGCAAGGACCGAGCTTCTTCATCAGCAACTTACTATATTTCTCCTTAGGTAACCTCTCCTTTTTTAGATATACCATCACTAGATCACCCACCTTGAATTGAAAATCTCTCCTTTTCTTATCTGCTACTGCCTTATACTTTTCTGTGGTATGGTGCAGCCGGTTCCTTACTTGATCATGCACATCCTTCATTACCTCTACAAAATCTTCAGCCAAAGCACTCTTCTTCTCCAAATGACTAACATCTCTAAGTTCCATTATCCCTCTAGGGTGTACACCATAAACAACTTGAAAAGGTGTCATACCTATACTCCTGTTAATGGAATCATTATAAGAAAATTCAGCTTGTGCCAAGATAGAATCCCAACTTGAATCATATTCTTGTGTTAGGCATCTCAAGAGGTTTCCAAGTGACCTATTTATAACCTCAGTCTATCCATCTGATTGAGGATGATATGTAGAAGATAAGGCAACATTGGTGTGAAGCTTTTTCCATAAGGTCCTCCAAAAGTGACCTATAAACTTAGGATCGCTATCCGATATGATTGACATAGGTAATCCATGAATTCTAACTACCTCTTTAAAGAATAAACCTGCAACATGTGAAGCATCATGAGTGGTTTTGCAAGGGATAAAGTGAGACATCTTGGAAAATATGTCCACAACCACATACACACTATCATAACCAGATTTGGTTCTTAGAAGACCAAGCAAAAAGTCCATACTTATTGAATCCCATGACTTTAAAGGGATAGGCAATGGTGTATATAGTCCCGCATTAGATGTTTGGCCCTTGGCCCTTTGACAAATAAAACAAGTCTCAACAAACTTCCTTACATTAGTCTAAAGTTTAGGCCAAAAATAAAATCTTCTAACCAATTCCAATGTTTTATCTATCCCAAAGTGACCTGCTAGACTCCCACAATGCTTTTCCTTGATTATGTTCTCCCTTATTGACCCCTTACACACACAAAGCAAACTACCTCTGAACAAAAATCCATCTTGCACCAAAAACTCAGAAAATTTAGTATGATACTTTGTTGTCCTATCAATGCATACCTTGTAGGTTTCCTTGAAATCATCATCCATAACATACATGTCCTTTATTGTGTGTATACCTACACTTTCCAATTGAACTTCATGGATGGTCAAAATTCTCCTGCTTAAAGCATCAGCAACCTTATTAGCAACACCTTTCTAATGTTTTATTGTGAAAGTATAGGATTGCAAGAATTCCATCCATTTAACATGTCTATGATGAAGTTTCCAATCCATAAGATCTTCCAATCTAGGCATAGGAAACTAGTATCTAATGGTTATCTTGTTGATTGCTCTAGAGTCAATGCATAATATCCAAGTTACTTCTTTCTTAGGTGCAAGGACTACTGGTACAACACAGGGACTAACACTTTTCCTTATAAAACCCTTCTCCAACAATTCTTGAATTTGCCTTGCTATTTCTGCATTTTGTTCAGGTGTAAGTTTATAAGCAGCCTTATTGGGTAATGTAGCTCCTGGAATCAGGTCTATACAATGACTTATCATCCTTTCAGGGGGCAAGGTATCACTGGTACCATCTGCAACAATTCCTTTATTCTGATCCAACAAATCAGCAACCTCCTTGGGGCCTACATTCTTCAACAAGTTCTGATTTTTCTCTTTCTTAGGTATGCTATCCTTAGGCTTCATCACAACAGCAAAACAAGGTGTCTTCTCTTCCCTTAGGCCTTTCATGAACTACTCCTTTCCAACCAGCATCACACTACTAGTTGAGGTCTATTCCTTACCATCAGTCAGTAAGGAAGTCATTGTGAAATTTTCACCATTCTTCTTAATGTGATACACATTCCTCTTGCCATCATGTTGAGCACTAGTATCATATTGCCAAGGTATCCCTAGAAGAAGATGGCATGCATCCATAGTCACTACTTCACACAAAACTTTGTCTTCATAGTCACCAATTGAAAAAGTGACCCAACATTGTTCATCAACTAATGTTTGCTGCTCCTATTTCAACCATGATACTTTATAAGGGTTAGGATGAGGTATTTTCTATAATCCTAACTTCTCAATCATCTCAGTAGAAGCCAAGTTCTTAGTAGAACTAGAATCAGCTATTACCTTGCATACTTTACCATTCACCAAACATTTGGTTCAGAACAAGGACTTTCTTTGTGGAGGTTCCTTATTGATTGGTGTCAAAAGTGTTCTATTGAACATAATACATTCTTCACTTACTGGATCAGCAAGTCTTGATGAGGTGGTGTGATATGAGGTGGTACTTTGATGGTCATCATCTTGGGCTAGTTGCACTCTTCTTTCTCCTTGCTGGCCTGAACTGCTGCTTGCTTTCTTAGGACACCTAAATGAATGGTGGCCTACTTGGTTACATGAGAAACATCTCCCAGTAAATACATTAGGGCCTCTACCTCCAAATCTGCTCCTTCCATTGCCTCTTCCACCTCTAGGACTGCCTTTATGACTTGAATCCTTCTTAGCATCTTGCTGGTTGTCTTCACCTTGTGGTCTTGATGACGAACTTCTGCCCTGAAATCTACTTCTTCCTCTAAAGTTTTGATTACCTCTGCCACCCCTATTGCTTTACTCACCTCTCTTTCTTTGTTTTTCTTCTATTTTCAAAGCCATTTGATGACACTTATGGATTGATTCAGGATTAAACAAACTTAATTCATCTTGGATACCATATTTCAATCCATTCAAGTACCTAGCCAACTTCTAATTTTCAGTTTCAGATATTTTAGTTTTCAAGGTAAGTTTGTGAAATTCCTCTATATAGGTATTGACATCCATATCTTTTTGTTTTAGGTTATGTAGCTTCTTGTGGAGGGCAACTTCATCGTCTTCTAGTACAAATTGCTTCTTTATCTCAACCAACATCCTCTTCCACATGGTGATAGGTGCCTTGTTATTCTCAACCCTCTCATTCTGCAAGAAGTTCCACCAGCTTAATGTTGGACCCTTCATCTTTGATTTGGCTATCTTCACCTTTGAACTCTCAGGTGTATCATCACATTCAAAGTAGTTTTCAAGGGCTTCCACCCAATCCTTAAATTCTTCCACATTCATCTTTCCCATGAACATTGGAACATTTTGTTTGCTATCCTTTCTTCCTACTCTTTCAAGAGCCTCCAAGAAATGTCTTTGGTCTGCTAGTATATTCAACCTCTCTAACTAAGATACAGGCATCTCTTCCTCTTCTTCCTCACACTCCTCTTCCTCCCTTCTTCCTTCTTGTCTCTACTTGAGTCTCTCCAACTCCATCTCCATCTTATTGCTCTTTGCTAGGTGCTCCTTCAGCATTTTGGCTAACTCCTTATTGGTAACATTTTGAGGGAATTCATCCCCATCATTTCCTTCATTTTCTGACATCTTTCCACCACTGGGGATCTTAGTAGTGCTCTGATACCACTTGATGTAGAGGAGCACAATAGGAAGTGTCAAAATGGGTTGACAATCTACCAGACTCAAAAGGTGACTCCCCCAACTTAGTCAACCTTACCCACTCTTGGTAAGGAAGTGAAGGACCACTCCCACACAACCTTAAGACCTATACAAGGCCAAACCCAATCCCTTATGGGTTACTGAACTTAGACACAAAAGTTGCTTTAGAGACTCAATCCCCTAATGAGACTCAATTAGGGAAAATGACTCAAATCTACTCTCTAATACAAAATAGTATTAGGGACACCTTCAAGGACCCTAAACAACTAAGAATCAACCACTGGTTCGCTTCCCCAAACCTTACAACACCAACTTCACCTTTTGGACCTACTTGGCTACTAGGTCTGTCAGCAAGAAACTGGTTAATACAAGGCAAATTCCACAAAGGATGTGGTACTATTTTTATTGATTTGGGACCTCCTACATATGGTTGAACAACCCCCAAGAGGGCAGAGCTTCACCCCACTCCTGTACCACCAAACCCTTACTCGATTCACAAGCCTAATTGGCCAATTTAGGATTGGAACACAAACAAACACTTGATGATGACTACACAGGGCTAGGATAGAGTCTTGGGAGGTCTGTTCAACTTGATTTCATGCTTTTTATTGGTTTTCACCAACTCCTTGGTCCTTCTACCGATCTGCACACTTCATACTCCAATTGGCAAGCTAAATACATGAAGATATTTAGCCTATGGCTTGCTCCCACACCATGAAAATGCATTCACCAGATCCTGAGTGTTTGGGATATTAAAATACATCATTATACCTTGCAAATTCCAAAGGGCCTTGAATTATTACCCCGGAATTGCAAGATATTGCCCATTTAGCAGAAAAACCCCAAAACCCTAGGGTTTACAGTAGTTTTAAGAAACAACTCAATAATTCTCACAATACAACACCAAATCCACTCTAACTAAATTCAAATGAAAGGTACTTCACATGGCTATCCAATCATGGACTTGGATCTAACTTTACAGTCTATACAAATCTGTACAAACGTGTGATTTCTCATAAAACTGTATTTTTATCAGAATTTTAAAGAAATTTTACATCCAATTCTCCTTCCAACCCTTTGGAAGTCAAAATCAAGGCCTAAATAGGGTTCTCCAAATAGATTCAACTGAACCAAGGTGGTTGGGAACCATTGGAACTGATATTTAGCCATTTTATGAAAAAGTTGTCAAATATGCAAAAAGTTGTTAAGTGCAACTTTTGCATTTTTTGCATTTTTTGCATTCTAGGACTCCTAAATGATTTCAGACTTCTAAATGGTTCCAAAATGTCTAAAATGACTACAAAACATCAGAAATCTACCTCCTAATGCCAAAACTCATCAATATGAGAAAATGACCTATTGGACCTAGAAGGATCCTAGTGGACTAAGGTTAACTCAAGGTTTATAGAATGACCTTAGAGTTCCTTGACCACACAAAAGGATCAAATATCACCCTATGGATGATTAACATTCATCCTTATTACATTTCAAACTGAAAAAACTTTAAATGAAAAAATTCATGCCTAGGTGCCCTGCACCAAGGACTATCATGCCCCCGCCTAAATTTGAATATTGTCAATTAAATAAAATACCTGTCAATCCCTTACAAGATTAATAGATAAGTGCAAGATGATATTAGGCAATATTTAAGAGCACATCAATCCATAATTAGTAGCTATAATGAATTAATTATCTTACAACAGTGATTTTCTTCTAATAAAGAATAAAAACTAATTAACTAAAAGTCAAGAGGCATCCCAAGGGTTGTGACTATTGGAGTAAAAATGATATGTAAGAAGATAAATCAAGGGAAAGAAAGGACAATTCAGATAATTATTTATGTTTCCTATATGATATATTAATTGAAGATTCAATAATCTTTAGGACTAAACCCCCCATAGATCATAAATTTAAGGAAAAAAACTCTAAATTCCTACATCAAGTTAGTGGATGAAAATCCCTAACTTTAGCATAAAAATTTCAATATATGTGTGTAAAAGAAATAGATACAAATTATAAGAAAAATTGCGACGAATATTCAAAAATATGTTTAATATTTTTTAAATAATATTATAAATTGTAAACTTGAAATATATAACAAAACTATAGCTAAATAATATTTGTAATTTGCCAATAGGCAATTCCTTGTGGGGTTGCACCTCCACCGAAATTGTCTCACACTAGACTTTTGGGGTTTATCGGTACATATTTAATGTTTATAGTATCGCTTCATAACTCGTGATGGCGATATTCCCTATGGGGTACCATACATCGAGAAACTGTCTCACGTCGTGAGTTTGTTTTTTCTTGTTATCGATGATTTTCCCGGTGGCTCGAGCATAGTGGTTTTGTGTGTTTGTCGATTGACTATACGGTGGTAACTTTTTGTTTCCAAGAAAATATGAGTCACAGTACTTTTGAACAGTTGTGAGGCTTATCAAAAAGTATTTTTTAATCTAGAAAAAACAATGCAGCTAGATGTCCCCATTACCATCTCTCCGTAATGGATAGACATGTAACTATGAGTGGAGCTAGATGTCCTCATTACCATCTGTGGTTGCCACCTCTATAACATACTAACTGCCACCTGCAATTTGAAAGATTCAATTACCATGGTTTGTTTTATACAAACTCTTCAATCCATTACCCATTCAAATTGTGTAAAATTTGTTGGGAGAAGAAGAGACGGATTGTGTAAATGGCTTCCTGAGTCTGCCTTTCTCCTTGCTAATATTCATCCTGCTCATGATTGTGGGTGGTCTCAAAGGTTAACAATGAGCACAAATTACAATTCTTGTTGTATTTCTAATTATTTATATTGTTATGGGTTAATATATTGAGCCATAGCTATTGTTGGCTATTATTAACTTATTGGTTCAAGACTCTCATATCAATATGGATTTATATTTGATATTTGAATTTTTCTAGAAACTAATACAAAATGAAACATAGGCAGCCATAAATCCATAAAATAGATAAATTCATACAGACTAAATGAGTTGCAAAATTTATACAATATAAAGAACTAAATTTTTAAAGGTGTAAGAACTATTTAAATGAATTATATAGTTGTATTGCAGTGTAAATATACAGAATTTATTGATGCTCTATATCTGCTTAGATAAATAAAATAAAGGTATATTAAAGATAAATAAAATAAAATAGTTTTTTACACCTAAATATAGTGCAGATATGAGTATTGATGGTTTAATCTATTGCACCATCAATAGGTTTTGTATACATGATGATTTGATTAACAGTTCAACTATTGTATAATGAGTGATGAAATGTGTAATTCAACAGCATCAAAGATATAGCATCGATAAATAAAATAGTTGCATTCAAATAGTTGCATTGTAGTTTGCATATTACCCTATCCAAACTATAGAGAAGAATAGATTGTCCATTTAGATATAATTTCAATAGGGTTATAAATCTATGGAATGAATATAATTTGTAGATTCAATTCACAACATAACATATATGTTGTTTCCAACATTGACAATATGCATGTATTTATAAGAGTAAATTGATAGCAATATGCAAAAACATATATTAAAATATATATAAAAGAAAAATTTATATAAATATACTTTAACTATGGTGAAGGAGATTAGATTAATGAGCTGAATTTCCAAACATGGTAGCTTGCATGGTATGCAAGTACACCTTCTATTAGTCCATGGCTCTATTTTAAAACACTAATTACAATTGCCAGCGATATCAAGAAAAAGGCCTTATCCTTCTTTGTAAGGATTCTACTTACAAGAAAAAATTAATAACATTCTAAATGTTATTAAAGCCTCATTTTACACCAACGTGACACCTAAATTAATCAGTTAAACATTAGTTAAGACCACATTAAAAAAAATCATTTAATTGTTTAAAGGTGCTTTTCATGTGCCAGTCGATCCCTCCTCTTTGTTATTGGAATATAGTCTGTCACAGGACATGAATTATGTAAATTTGAAAGAAAAATTCATTTCTTGAAAATTGGGATCATTACATACAAATAAGTTATTTCACAAACTAACCATTGTTAAAAGCATAAATGTATTTCTTCCAAAACTCTCTGGTTATTGCCACTTCAGAGCAGCATGCAAGCAAAACTTGAATCCTACCACCAACTAGCACCTGCAATCTACAGTGACTTTCAAGAATTCACACCCCTAAGACCTTGTTTGTCATGTAAAGAATAAATGCACAAACTAAGAAAATTGCTCCTCAAAACCCACATGACCCTGCAAATGTACAGACAAAGATATAGTTCTTTGTGCATTGATATTGCAAAATATATTTGCAAGTAATTTGAAACCCCAATCAAAGGACGACAACCTTTACCAGACATCCTGCAACCCATTCCTAAAAACCTACAACCGAAAAACCTAGCCAATAGGAGTATGTTTTAAAAAAATCAAATTAATATAGTCTTAAAAACTCAAAAAACTTTACAAAAGAATTTTTATTAAATGTAATTTCAATCAAAAAATTAATACTAAACTTTTAATAGAAATATAAATACTATTTATTTATAATGAGAAACCAAACTATTTACTATTATTAGAGATTATTTTGACAAAAAAAAATTGGGTTTTATATAAATTTTACGATTAATTTACTTTTTAAGTTTTAATTGACTTATAATAACAAATTGAAAATATACATACTATTTATTAGCTTATAAATAAATAAACAAAGCAAACTATATCCCAAATGATAAGCAAACTAAATCCAAAATAAATAGAAAATGAATCCAAGATCATTCCGATGAACATTTATTTATGTAACAGTAAGAGAAGCGATGTAATTGGTCGTTTCTCTAAGTAGGCTGGAAATGACCATTGGTACAGTTTTGCATAGGAGTTCGATATGATGTAGGTGCATGTTCAGACAAGATGTTCTTCATGTTAATCTAATAAAATACTATCGGCAGTACAAATTGGACCTTTCTCAGATCCAACCACTAGTTAATTATAAATGTGAGATGGTAATTGAAAAAAAAATATGGGTTCACCTCTAAAGTCTAAACGGAAAAAAAAAAAATCCAAAACGAAAAAGGCAAACAAATTGTCAAACAATAGAATAACATCACACCTATAAATGGAGGAGGAAGGAAAGTAATAATAATAAAACACATGAATGCCTGAAACTAAAGAAGAGGATATTTGATACCTACTCATTCTCCTTGACAATATAACTAGTAAGATATGTAAAGTTTTGCAGCGCTACTTTCCATAGTTTTTCTGAGTTGTATCTACCATTTTCCTTATGTTTGGTAAATGCTTGAGTGTAGACTTCTTTTCCTTGGGTAGTCCAGTGGATAGCACCGGGACCAACTTTGTAGAAGACAGGAATGATGGTGTTACCAAGGAGATTTTGCATATTTGTGCGAAAGTGTGGACATATGAAGGAAAGAAGTAGTCATGGCATCTTGTATTTCTGATAGTATGAAATTGCTCAGTTAAAGCTCTGGTTGATCTTAAAAATCTTTAAGTCCCATAGATTTCAGAGCATGGTAGAGAGATGTGGCCAGTGTGTGCTTGGTGGTTTATGAATACATCACAGGGCACCCTTTTCCCTAGTTTTGAAGATGATGTAGATGGTGGTACAACTTCCTCAAAGGCATTGCTACTCTCATTTGGCGTTACCATTGAAGAGGAATTGGAAAAAAGAGGAGACTGCCTCATAAAAGTAGAGAAAATGTAAAATAGAGAGAGACGCAAGGGAGGAAACATTGAAAGGCAATGGTAAGGTAGAGAGAAAATGATCAAAAGAGCGGTATAAAGAAAAGTAGTGGAAAAAATTTGTGGAGAGAGAAATAATTCCACCGAATGATGGAGACAAAACATGGGATAGTGGAGAATGGAGACCACATATTTAAAATTCTATATTGAGTTATTTTAGTGGTGGAAAATTCGTGTTCTTAAAATTCACAAGTTTAAATCTCACAAAGTGATAAGGTATGTACTCTAACCTATCTATATAAATCTATACATAAAGGATGTACTCTAACCCATATGTATAAATCTATACATCAAGGACTGACATCATGGACTATAAAAGACCCTTTCCTTTCCCTTTCCACTGTTAGGTCCTAGGGACAACTGAGAGGGGGGGGGGTGAATTAGTTATCTTAATAATAATAACCAAAAACAACTTAATCAAATTATTGCTTAATACCAATGAGACAGTCTATTATACCGGTGACTAGATTTAACAAATAAATGCAATACTGGTGAATATTAATGCATGAAATTAAAAGACAAAGTCATCCACAACACATAACACCAATATTTGTATGTGGAAACACTGTAAGGGGAAAAACCACAGTGGGAAACCTTACCCACAATTAGATGATACTACTGCAGATAGTAAGTGTACATAAATAAGGTCTGCACATGCAGAAAGGCCAAGCGCCTAGAGCTCACTGCTCAAACACATAAGGGAAGTCACACTGACTTATAGTTGGATGGTTAAATCCAATAATAATGTACTGCACAAAATAGCATCTTCATATGTTGGATTCAGTATCGGTGTAGTTTTGATATGCATTCACAAAAACCTAGCTTCATCTTCAAATGATGTCTACATGTGTAGCTCTACTTAATCTCGCATATACCTTCGCACAAAACCTTCTTCACATACCCATTGCGATCTTACAATTAAGACTTTACATTCATACCATAACCTAGGACCAATTTTAGTAGGTCAACTCTACAAGATATTACAATAAAATATTTTATAAACAAAACAAATATCTGATGCAATAACCGATTGAACATGTTAGCTTAATGCATTTACAACATTAATTAATTATCTTCATAGTGTGCCATTGTGATCTGGAAAAGATAAACCTGCCGGTGTAACCCTGGACCTATTTTCCGGTAATAGCAAATATGCAAATACGAATATTCAAATAAACAATTCTCCAAGATAAGATGTCAAAACAATGTCTTCAACATTACCAAGTGTTTTCCAAGTCATTCCAAGTGTTGATGATCATTATTTCCTGTCAGTGTACCATATACCAGTGACTGTGCAAAAGTCACTTGCTTGCCGGTGAATGCTGCTGGATCTCCAAAGTGCTTGAGTTTTAGTAGGTGTTGACATCAATGACAAAACCATACCAAAATACCAACAATCTCCCCCTTTGGCATTGATGGCAACACAAGATGGAAAAACCATTAAAGTGCAAAAACAGAAATGCCGAGTATAAAAACCAATAATCTCCCCAAAGTAACAATCTCTCCCCCTGAGCATAATATGAGTTTCTTTATGTTTTTTTGTGCCAATCTCTTCCCAAAAGATAGTGTATAATGTGTTTTTCCAATAGATATCTCTCCCACTTTGACATCAAATGCCAAAGTTACACAAACAGTATACAAAATACCAACCAATTACAATATACCAACTACTCCCCCTGAGAAGTAGCTTCCTCATCAAAGTCGGAGTAAAAGATTTCTTCTGTTAGTTCTGCCAGTTGATGACAATCATCAACTATCTAAGTATCTACCGGTTGGGGTATGACCCCAAGCTGATCTCTTAGATATTCAAAAGTCTCCTTAGGTAGAGGTTTAGTGAAAATATTTGCAATCTACTCTTTAGTATTCACATAAACCATTTTGACTATTTTTGCTTCAATATTTTCTTTCAAAAAGTTCAATTTGATAGAAACATGTTTAGTTTTAGAATGTTGTACCAGATTCTTGAATATCTCAATTGCTGCAGTGTTATCATAGTAGATAGTTATAGGTTCCTTGCAATTTACTTTTATGTCTTTTAACATTTGTTTAAGCCATAATACCTGTGTACAGTTTGTTGCTACTGCAACATATTCTGATTCTGCTATTGATAAGGATGTGCAACTCTATTTCTTACTTAACCAAGAAATTAGTCTGTTTCCAAGGAAAAATGCCCCGTCGGTGGTGCTTTTCCTGTCATCTACATCTCTTTCACAATTTGCATCTATGTATGCACATAATTCAAATTTTTCATCTCTAGGATACCATAAGCCAAGATTTGTAGTGCCTTGTAAGTACCGAAAAATCCTTTTTACAGTCGATTCATGATTTTCTCTAGGATTACTTTGAAATCTTGAAACAATACATATTGCATTCATAATATCTGGTCTTGTTTGTGTTAAATATAGTAAACCTCCTATCATATATTTGTACTTGGTTGGATTAATAGGTGTTGATTCATCTCTTAGTGATAATTTGTCATTTGTAGTCATAGGTGTACTTACCAATTTAGAGTTCTCCATCCTGAATTTCTTTAGTAGCTTTTTTAAGTATTTAGTTTAACTCAAGAATATACCTTTGTCAGTCTGTGAGATCTGCAATCCTAAAAATAATTTTACTTCTCCAATCATAGACATTTCAAATTCTTGTTGCATTTTGATAAAGAAATCCTTACATAATCCATCTTCTCCTCCAAATATTATGTCATCAACAAAAACTTCTATAACCAAGATGTCATCATTAGTCACTTTAAAGTATAAATTACTGTCTGCATTTCCTTTAGAGAAACCAATCTTCAAAAGATACTTATCTAATCTTGCATACCAAGCTCTTGGAGCTTGCTTCAACCCATATAAAGCTTTCCTTAACCTGCAAACCACATCTTTGTCTTCTGTCAAATAAAATCCATATGGTTGTTCAATGTAAACTTCTTCTTCAAGAATTCCATTCAAAAATGCACATTTAATATCCATCTGATATGCTTTATAGTTCTTATGAGCTGCAATAGTCAAGAATAATCTAACTGCCTCAATTCTAGCTACCAGTGCAAAGCTTTCATTGTAATCAATTCCTTCTTTCTGAGAATATCCCTTACACACTAGTCTTGCTTTGTTTCTGATTACTTCACCATCTTCATTAAGTTTTTTTTTAAATACCCATTTGGTTCCAATAACATTTTTATCTTTAGGCCGGGGAACTAATGTCCATGTGTCATTCTTTTCAATCTGTTCTAATTCTTCTTTCGTAGCTTTAATCCAAAATTTATCTTCACATGCCTCATTAATTGATGATGGTTAAATTTGAGAAGTAAGGCATACCTCTTCATTTGCCAATCTTCTTCTTGTCATAACTCCTCTATATTTGTTTCCTATTATCTGATCTTTAGAATGATTCAATCTTACATACCGGGGTATCTTTGTTTGCTGCTATTCCTTAGTGACTGTGGAATTTAGCAGATGATAACGGTGTAACTGGATCTTCACTCTGTACCAGTGGATTCGATGTAGATTCATTTGTCAAAATTTCTATTGCCGATTCAAAATCCATATACCTTAAAGTTCCTCAGAATTGTTCATCAATCTTTACATTTGTACTTTCAACAATTTTCTGCAATCTCTTCTTAAAACATCTATATGCTTTACTCTTAGATGAATATCCTAAAGATATTCTTTCATCACTTCTAGGATCAAATTTCCCAATGTACTCATCTCTTCTGATATAGCATTTACTTCCAAAAATTCTGAAATATTTAAGAGTAGGAGTAATGACAAACCATAGTTCATGAGGGGTCTTACCGGTTTCACCTTTGATGTGAACTTTGTTGAATGTATAGACTTTTGTACTTATTGCTTCTCTCCAATATACATGTGGTAGATTTGATTCAGACAACATACTTCTTACTGCATCCAAGATAGTTCTGTTCTTTCTTTCTACAACTCCATTTTGTCGTGGTGTCCGGGGTGCTGATAGCTATCTTCTAATTCCATTTGCTTCATAGTAGGTATTAAATTCCTTAGATGTAAACTTGCCTCCTTGATCTAATCTTAAACATTTGATTTTTTTACCGGTTTCATTTTCAACCATTGCTTTGAATAGTTTAAACTTTCCAAGTGCTTTTGATTTTTCTCTAAGAAAAGTAACCCAACACATTCTAGAATAGTCATCAATGATTAGCATGAAATATCTATCACCTTGTAAAATTTTAGTTCTAGCTAGACCACATAAGTCAGTATGAATTAAATCAAGAGCATTATTTGATTTTTTTGGAATACTTTTGAAACTACCTCTAGCCTGTTTTCCAAATTGACATTCCTTACATACTGTGTTGTGAGGTTTGACAATTTTAGGTAAATCTCTAACTGCCTTATTAGTATTGATCTTTACCATGCAATCAAAATTTACATGACAGAGTCTCTTATGCCATAACCAACTTTCATCAATATGTGCAATCAAACATGTCTTTTCACTGTTATTCAAATGAAAGATATTACCTCTAGTCTCATTACCGATTGCAATTTATAAACCAGTTCTATTCATGATTTTGTATTTACCATTCTTAAATTGTAACTGAAATCCTTTTTCAACTAATTGACCAACACTCAAAAGATTATGCTTTAATCCTTCAACATAAGAAACATTGTCAATGTTATGCTTACCATCAAGAGATATTGAACCCTTACCTTTGATTGAACAAGCTTTGTCATCTCCAAATCTTACTAGACCTCCATTGTACTCCTGAAAAGTTAAGAATTTACTTTTGTCACCAATCATGTGATGTGAGCATCCTGAATCAATGATCCATTCATCCTTAGTTTCAATTCTAGTAGCCAAGGCCTGTTCTACCAGTTGCACTGGAGGTGGTAGTTGATCTTCTATTATAGCAACAAAAACCCATCCATTGTTTGTCAGATCCTCATCAGAATCATCAGTCACTCCTTCATCAGCAACATAACAAGATTTGTCCTTATTCTTCTTGAATTTGTATCTCTGATATTTAGGGTTAGGTTTGTATGTCCTTCTAGCTTCTTCTCTTAACCTAGCATGTCGATTATGGCATCTTGAAGCCATATGATGAATCTTATTGCAGTTAAAACATTTAAAGGGTGCTTTACTTTCATACTTACTTCCAACTAGACCTTTAGGTATTTTTCTTGCAAATAGTGCTTCAAGTTGTTCAAGTTCTTGATTTTCTCTCCTGCTTTCTTCAAGTTCTTTTACATAAAAGGCTTTCCAATCATACTTGTCAAATGATGGTGCTGATGATGTTGATGCTTTAAAATCTAAGTCTATTTTTATAGTAGCAGTAGGACCAAATTCCTCAATTTCAAAGGTGGATAGTTTTCCAATCAATGTATCCCCAGTTACTGATGTGTTAGGCATTGTTCTAAGCTAATTTATTGTAGTAAGTTTCATTTTATATGCCGGTGGAAAACCTCTTAAAACTTTTGAAACAATTTCACCTTCACTTAAGGTTCCTCCACAACATTTAATACCCAAATAAATTTCATTTACTCTTTCCATAAAAGTAGAAATTCTTTCATCCTCTTCCATTTTTAGACTTTCATACTTGACCTAGAAGGTTTCAAGTTTTGCAATTTTGACTGTGGAATCTCCTTCATTCAGTGTTTCCAAGTGGTCCCAAATAGATTTAGCAGTACACCTATCTAATAATCCCATGATTTGTTGATTTGATAGAGCGCTTAAGAGTGCTTCTCTTGCCTTGCAATCATTCTCCTCATCTTTAGTCAGATTTGGTCGATTAGGCTGACTTACAGTAGGAGCAGTGTATCCATTCTTTGTTACATCCTAGATGTCCTTTTCAATGCATTTCAGATGTGTCTCCATCCTGATCTTCCATATGCCATAGTTGCTTCCATCAAGTTTAGGACTGTCCTTCCTAAAATAGTTAGTAGACATTGGATCTCCTCAAGTTGTTAAACTTTTGCAAAAGAGGACTAGGCTCTGATACCAATTGTTAGGTCTTAGGTACAACTGAGAGGGGGGTGAATCAGTTGTCTTAATAATAATAACCAAAAACAACTTAATCAAATTATTGCTTAATACCGGTGAGATAGTCTGTTATACCGGTGAAGATTAATGCATGAAATTAAAAGACAAAGTCATCCACAACACATAACACCAATATTTGTATGTGGAAACCCTGTAAGGGGAAAAACCACGGTGGGAAACCTTACCCAAAATCATAAGATACTACTACAGATAGTAAGTGTACATAAATGGGGCCTACACATGCAAAAAGACCAAGTGCCTAGAGCTCACTACTCAAACACATAAGGGAAGTCACACTGACTTACAGTTAGATGGTTAAATCCAATAATAATGTATTGCACAAAATAGCATCTTCATATGTTGGATTCAGTACCGGTGTAGTTCTGATATGCTTTCACAAAAACCTAGCTTCATCTTCAAATGATGTCTATGTGTGTAGCTCTACTTAATCTTGCCTATACCTTCACATACCCACTTTGATCTTACAATTAAGACTTTAAATTTATACCATAACCTAGGACCAATTTTAGTAGGTTGGCTCTAAAGATATTACAATAAAATATTTTATAAACAAAACAAATATCCGATGCAATAACTGATTGAACATGTCGGCTTAATGCATTTACAACATTAATTAATCATCTCCATAGTGTACCATGCTCATTTGGAAAAGATAAACTTGCCGGTGTAACCTTGGACCTATTTGCCGGTAGCAGCAAATATGCAAATACAAATATTCCAATAAACAATTCTCCAAGATAAGATGTCCAAACAATGTCTTCAACATTACCAAGTATTTTCCAAGTCATTCCAAGTGTCGATGATCATTATTTCCTGCTGGTGTACCATATACCAGTGACTCTGCAAAAGTCACTTGCTTGCCAGTGAATGTTGCTAGATCTCAAAAGTGCTAGAGTTTTAGTATGTGTTGACATCAATGACAAAACCATACCAAAATACCAACAGTCTCCCCCTTTGGCATTGATGACAACACAAGATGGAAAAACCATTAAAGTGCCAAAACAAAAATGCCAAGTATAAAAACCAATAATCTCCCCAAAGTAACAATCTCTCCCCCTGAGCGTAATATGAGTTTCTTTATGTTTTTTTGTGCCAATCTCTTCCCAAAAGATGGTTTATAATGTGTTTTTCCAATAGATATCTCTCCCCCTTTGATATCAAATGTCAAAGTTACAAAAATAGTATACAAAATACCAACCAATTACAATATACCAACTACTCCCCCTGAGAAGTAGCTTCCTCATCAAAGCCGGAGTAAAAGATTTCTTCTGTTAGTTCTGCCAGTTGATGACAATCATCAACTATCTAAGTATCTACCGGTGGGGGTATGACCCCAAGATGATCTCTTACATATTCAAAAGTCTCCTTAGGTAGAGGTTTAGTAAAAATATCTGCAATCTACTCTTTAATATTCACATAAACCATTTTGACTATTTTTGCTTCAACATTTTCTTTCAAAAAGTTCAATTTGATAGAAACATGTTTAGTTTTAGAATGTTTTACCGGATTCTTGGATATGTCAATTGCTATAGTATTATCACAGTAGATAGTTATAAGTTCCTTGCAATTTAATTTTATGTCTTTTAACATTTGTTTAAGCCATAGTACCTATGTACAGTTTGTTGTTGCTGCAACATATTCTGATTCTGCTGTTGATAAAGATGTGCAACTCTGTTTGTTACATAACCAAGGAATTAGTCTATTTCTAAGGAAAAATGCTCCGCTAGTGGTTCTTTTCCTATCATCTACATCTCCTGCCCAATTTGCATCTGTGTATGCACAATTCAAAGTTTTCATCTCTAGGATACCATAAGCCAAGATTTGTAGTGTCTTGTAAGTACGAAAAAATCCTTTTAACTATTGATTCATGATTTTCTCTAGGATTACTTTGAAATCTTGAAACAATACATATTGCATTCATAATATCTGGTCTTGTTTGTGTTAAATACAGTAAACCTCCTATCATAGATTTGTACCTGGTTGGATTAACAGGTGTTGATTCATCTCTTAGTGATAATTTGTCATTTTTAGTTATAGGTGTACTTACCAGTTTAGAGTTCTCCATCCCGAATTTCTTTAGTAGCTCTTTTAAGTACTTAGTTTGACTCAAAATATACCTTTGTCAGTCTGTGAGATCTACAATCCTAAAAAGAATTTTACTTCTCCAATCATAGACATTTCAAATTCTTGTTACATTTTGATAGAGAAATCCTTACATAATCCATCTTCTCCTCCAAATATTATATCATCAACAAAAACTTCTATATCCAAGATGTCATCATTAGTCACTTTATAGTATAAATTACTATCTACATTTCCTTTAGAGAAACCAATCTTCAAAAGATACTTATCTAATCTTGCATACCAAGCTCTTGGAGCTTGCTTCAACCCATATAAAGCTTTCCTTAACCTGCAAACCATATCTTTGTCTTCTGTCAAAGAAAATCCATCAAGTTGTTCAATGTAAACTTCTTCTTCAAGAATTCCATTAAAAAATGTACATTTAATATCCATCTGATATACTTTATAGTTCTTATGAGCTACAAAAGCCCAGAATAATCTAACTGCCTCAATTTTAGCTACCGGTGCAAAGGTTTCATTGTAATCAATTCCTTCTTTCTAAGAATATCCCTTACACACTAGTCTTGCTTTGTTTCTGATTACTTCACCATCTTCATTAAGTTTGTTTCTAAATACCCATTTGGTTCCAATAACATTTTTATCTTTAGGTTGGGGAACTAATGTCCATGTGTCATTCTTTTCATTCTGTTCCAATTCTTCTTCCATAGCTTTAATCCAAAATTTATCTTCACATGCCTCATTAATTGATAATGGTTCAATTTGAGAAATATGGCATACCTCTTCATTTGCCAATCTTCCTTTTGTCATAACTCCTCTATATTTGTTTCCTATTATCTGATCTTCAAAATGATTCAATCTTACATATCGACGTGTCTTTGTTTGTTGTTGTTCCTCAGTTACTATGAAATTTTCAAATGATACCGGTGTAACTAGATCTCCACTCTATACCGATGGATTCAGTGTAGATTCATTTGTCAGAATTTCTGTTGCGGGTTCAAAATCCATATACCTTGAAGTTCCTCTAAATTTTTCATCAATCTTTACATTTGTGCTTTCAACAATTTTCTGCAATCTCTTGTTAAAACATCTATATTCTTTACTCTTAGATGAATATCCTAAAAATATTCCTTCATCACTTCTAGGATCAAATTTCCCAATGTACTGATCTCTTCTGATATAGCATTTACTTCCAAAAATTCTAAAATATTTAAGAGTAGGAGTAATGGCAAACCATAGTTCATGAGGGGTCTTACCGGTTTCACCTTTGATGTGAACTTTGTTGAATGTATAGATTGATGTACTTACTACTTCTCTCCAATATACATGTGGTAGATTTGATTCAGACAACATACTTCTTGTTGCATCTAAGATAGTTTTGTTCTTTCTTCCTACAGCTCCATTCTGTTGTGGTGTCACGGGTGCTGATAGTTGTCTTTTGATTCCATTTACTTCACAATAGGTATTAAATTCCTTAGATGTAAACTCACCTCCTTGATTTTATCTTAAACATTTGATTTTCTTACTGGTTTCATCCTGGTATTCTCTTACTGGTTTCAACATACTTCTTGTGCTTCTGATTTTTCTCTGAGAAAAGTAACCCAACACATTCTAGAATAGTCATCCATTATTAGATGAAATATCTACCTTGTAAAATTTTAGTTCTAGCTAGACCACATAAGTCAGTATGAATTAAATCAAGAGGATTATTTGATTTTTCTAGAATACTTTTGAAACTAGCTCCAGCCTATTTTCCAAATTGACATTCCTTACATACTATGTTGTGAGGTTTGACAATTTTAGGTAAATCTCTAACTGCCTTAGTAGTACTGATCTTTACCATGCAATCAAAATTTACATGACAGAGTCTCTTATGCCATAACCAACTTTCATCAATATGTGCAATCAAACATGTCTTTTCACTGTTATTCAAATGAAAGATATTACCTCTAGTCTGATTACCCGTTGCAATTTCTAAACCAGTTCTGTTCATGATTTTGCATTTACTATTCTTAAATTGTAACTGAAATCCTTTTTCAACTAATTGACCAACACTCAAAAGATTATGCTTTAATCCTTCAACATAGTAAACATTGTCAGTGTTATGCTTACCATCAAGAGATAGTGAACCCTTATCTTTGATTGAACAAGCTTTGTCATCTCCAAATCTTACTAGACCTCCATTGTACTCCTGAAAAGTTAAGAATTTACTTTTCTCACCAATCATGTGATGTGAGCATCCTAAATCAATGATCCATTCATCCTTAGTTTCAATTATAGTAGCCAAGGCTTGTTCTACCAGTTGCACTGCAGGTGCCAGTTGATCTTCTGTTATAGCAACAAAAACCCATCCATTGTCTGTCAGATCCTCATCAAATTCATCAGTCACTCCTTCATCAACAACATAACAAAATTTGTCCTTATTCTTCTTGAATTTGTATCTCTGATATTCAGGGTTAGGTTTGTATGTCCTTCTAGCTTCTTCTCTTAACCTAGCATGTCTATCAGGGCATCTTGAAGCCATATGACCAATCTTATTGCAGTTAAAACATTTAAAGGGTGCTTTACCTTCATACTTACTTCCAACTGGACCTTTAGGCATTTTTCTTGCAAATAGTGCTTCAAGTTGTTCAAGTTCTTCATTTTCTCTCCTGCTTTCTTCAAGTTCTTTTGCATAAAAGGCTTTCCAATCATACTTGTCAAATAATAGTGTAGATGATGTTGATGCTTTAAAAGCTAAGCCAGTTTTTATAGTAGCAGCACGACCAAATTCCTCAATTTCAAAGGCTGATAGTTTTCCAATCAATGTATCCCTAGTTACTGATGTGTTATGCATTGTTCTAAGCTCATTTATTGCAGTAAGTTTCATTTTATATGCCGGTGGCAAACTTCTTAAAACTTTTGAAACAATTTCATCTTCACTTAAGGTTCCTCCACAACATTTAATACCCAAAACAATTTCATTTACTCTTTCCATAAAAGCAGAAATTCTTTCATCCTCTTCCATTTGTAGACTTTCATACCTGACCTGGAAGCTTTCAAATTTTGTAATTTTGACTGTGGAATCTCCTTCATTCAGTGTTTCCAAGTGGTCCCAAATAGATTTAGCAGTAGACCTATCTAATAATCGCATGATTTGCTGATCTGATAGAGCGCTTAAGAGTGCTTCTCTTGCCTTGCAATCATTCTCCTCATCTTTAGTCAGATTTGGTGGATTAGACTGACTTATAGTAGGAGCAGTGTATCCATTCTTTATTACATCCCAAATGTCCTTTCCAATGCAATTCAGATGTGTCTCCATCCTGATCTTCCATATGCCATAGTTGGTTCCATCAAGTTTAGGACTGTCCTTCCTGAAATAGTTAGTAGACATTGTATTTTCTCAAGTTGTTAAACTTTTGCAAAAGAGGACTAGGCTCTGATACCAATTGTTAGGTCCCAGGGATAATTGAGACGGGGGGGTGAATCAGTTGTCTTAATAATAATAACCAAAAATAACTTAATCAAATTACTGCTTAATACCAGTTAGACAGTCTGTTATACCGGTGACCAGATTTAACAGATAAATGCAATACCGGTGAAGATTAATGCATGAAATTAAAAAACAAAGTCATCCACAACACATAACACCAATATTTGTATGTGGAAACCCTGTAAGGGGAAAAACAACTGTGGGAAACCTTACCCACAATCAGATGATACTACTATAGATAGTAAGTGTACATAAATGGGGTCTGCACATGCAGAAAGGCCAAGAGCCTAGAGCTCACTGCTCAAACACATAAGGGAAGTCACACTGACTTATAGTTGGATGGTTAAATCCAATAATAATGTACTTCACAAAATAGCATCTTCATATGCTGGATTCAGTACCGGTGTAGTTCTGATAGGCTTTCATAAAAACCTAGCTTCATCTTCAAATGATGTCTTTGTGTGTAGCTCTGCTTAATCTCGCATATACCTTCGCACAAAACCTTCTTCACATAACCACTTCGATCTTACAATTAAGACTTTACATTTATACCATAACCTAGGACCAGCTTTAGTAGGTCGGCTCTACAAGATATTACAATAAAATATTTTATAGACAAAACAAACCTGCAATGTCTGTCGAGTAGTCATCCCATGGAATTGAAGCTGAAAGACAAGGTATGCCCTACTACACTGAATCACAAGAAGGAAAAACTATTGCAATATTTTTATCATCAGGTGCAAGAGGTGATGTGATATTAATAGGAGGAGATGAAACGCTAGTCTCACGAATGGGGTCACATGTGAGAATCCCAAAGTTCAAGTACCCGAAATTCTCCTCAATATTGATATCATCACAAGAAGTGTCATCAACATAGGAAAAATTAACCTCATCAATAGGACCAAAATGTGAAAAGGTATACAACCGAGATGCATGATTAACCACCCCAGTTGTAATGATAGCTCTACTCTCCAAGTCTCTAATGATAACTGAATCAGGTGTGAACTCCATAGTTTTCCTTGTTACCCCATGAGTGATCTGATAGATGGAAATAAGATTGCTTGTCAAATGGGGTACACACAACACATCATTGGAGGAGTTATCCCTAATGGAAATATATCATTTCCCAATCAAATCCATGTATGTATGATTTCACATCAAAATTTGTGGCATGTTGCAAGGAACAAATGAAGAGAACATAGACTGTGAAGATGACATATGATGAGAAGCTCTGGAATCATGACTTGTAGTAGAAAAAAGAGCTTGTCATTTATTTGTCCCAAAAGTTTGATCCTTCCCTTTATCCTTTTTCTTTGGAAGAAGAAGCCAAAGTAGACATTCTAGAAGGCAAACCGATTTTATTCTTCTCAAGAAGATGTTTCAATTCATCAATATCCTTCTTGTAACAATGTTGTTAATCATGTCCCGACTTCTTGCAATATGCACAAAAAAGATTGTCCTTATATGATTTCCTCTTAGGTGAGGATGTAGAATCACTTTGTTGTGGTGAGGATGATTATGCTCCATCTTCTTGTGTCTTTGGCTTAGACTGCTTTTGGTTCTTACATTTTCCTTGATTACTTTGATTCCCTTTATTAGCCAGAAAATCTTGTGACTTTGAAGACTTGAGAATCCCCATCTTGGTCAACTTAGATTGCTCAAGTATCAACATCTTCGTGAATGAATCAAATGATGGTGGAGTGTATGAGATACCTTGAGCCAATCAATGGGCATGAAAGATAGAAACAAAGGCTGCATACTTCGATGAAATCTTGTCCAACAAGTTGTAAACAAATGGAGCATCTTTTTTGTCAATGTCACAATCCTTAAGCTTTTCTCTTAGCTCATTTTCTTTTGTGACATAATCTTGGATTGTATCAAAATCCTTGGGATCCAATGTTGTGAGTTCACCATCAAGATTGTATCCATTTATCCCATCAACTTGACCCTAAGATTTGGCATAAATATCCTAATCCTCTTTAATTGTAGTACACTTCCTAATATGAAAAAAGAGGTCATCTGATACATACTCTCTCAAGGTTCCAAGTGCCATATAATTTTTAGTGAGCCATTCAAATTGAATATTAGGATCATCCTTAGGATCAAGTGGTGTTGTTATTGTTCCATTTACATAATGAATGAGTCATTTTTCCATAAGCTTACTCCATGCATCAATTTCCCATGATGCATAATTATTTGGAGTTAAAAGTTGAAATTTAGGAGAGCCCATAGCACCAAATGAAAAACACAATAAAGCAAGAGGCAAAATCACACAAGACACCCCTCCAAATTACTTAATCAAAGAACCCCCTTGCCCCAAAATGATGATTTGGCACTTTATATATAGTGCGATTACAATGGCCACTTGCAAAACAAGGCAAGGTGGAATTTCTAATTTCAAAAGACAACTACCTCAAATAGGTTGGAAGAGACTCCAACAAACTCTACATGAGATCTAAGATAAGATCCAAGAAAGTAAAGAGTACTAAATAGGCCAAAAATGACCAAATACTGAAAGTACAATTTCTATTCAAAATGGTAAAATCTGATAGCACCACATGAAAGTAAATGAAAAATTATGCACTTTCAAAGAAAATGGCACTTGCAAAGGAGGTTGTATGAGCCCGAACAAAGCCTCTGAAGTTGCAAAATTGAGGATTGGACAGGTACGGTTGTGAAAAACTAGAAATTGCGAAAACTATCCACCAAAATCAGAAAAATCCACCACCACTACGAAGAGCACGAAAAATTAGGACAAATAAACAAAAAATTGTATGAAAAATGGAGATAAAATGAGCAAGTTATGGGCCTCCAAAGTTGGCCTACAAAATCAAAAATCTCATTGAGAGGGGGCTGAATTTTTTTAAAAAAAAGATGATGCAATAATGGCATCATCATTTTATGGGCTTAAATTTGATGCTCATTCGTCCATCAAATGAACTTCATACCCCTGTTGCATGGCATGTCCATACCGTATGGAAGATGATGTGGTCAAATAAAAAGATGATAGGTGTCAAAGACATGTAGTTTAAAGATGCTACATGGTTGAATGTACAACAACCATGTCTGATCATCAAAAGATGTCGGGTGGAGCTGAGTGCCAAGCGAGGTGGAGCGGCATTGTAGGAGGTGACATAGTAGCTAGTTAGGGGTCTTTGCTAGAAAAGTAGCCTAGAACAAGTAGCCGGCGAGACCTGGAACAATAGTTAGAAACAACCTGACTGAGGTTGTCAGAAGACTAAGAGGCCCGAGTGGTAGAGTGGCAGTGCCGGAAAGGAGGGAGCCCGATAGAGCTGGGTCATGGGAGTAGTGTCCTACAACAACAGTTGCCGTAGAGGTTGTTGTGGTCGTCGAGAAGTGCAAATGGTACTAAAGCTAACTGGAAGATGCATACGAGAGCCACAGATGGTATGGGAGCCTGTAAGGAATAAATGCGGACAGAGTCCATTGTTGGGGGGAAAACCCCAATTTTTTAAATTTTTTTTAAAAATAATATTAAAAAATTTACAAATAATTTAAACAACTATGAAATAAAGTATGGAATGTTTGAAATAGATTCACAGAAAAAAAAAATTATTTTTTAAAAATAAATCGTACCATACACCCAAATTAGGCAATTTTTTCCTCCAAGGCTTGAAATTCACATTTCATCAAATATAGGTAAATTTATATTCAAAATTCATGGAAACAGCCTCCTGGACACAATGGTAAGGTCGAAATCATCATAGGATCTTCCCAAATGTGCAAATCCCCAGATCTAAAAAATGAATTTAATCCAAAATATCTACAAATAGACTACTTACTGAAGCCCCAATGGCTCTAATACCATGTATGAAAATAGCCAAGATCAATAGCTCAATGAATAGCACAATAGAGAGACAAAATATATTGATAAGAATAAACTATATTCTAATCAAGATGCAAAAATAAGATCAACTAGATCATTACATACAATGTAGATGAGCTTGCTTTTAAAGGCAAGGCCATATGAATATGTGAGCACCCAATCACGACCCGTAGCTCAATGAGAAACAAGGGTAGGTAAGAAAAGGTAGGAGAAACAATATAATATTCCAAAAGAGGTGGATCACCCACCGAATGTGGAATGTAATAACAAGATAAGACCACAAAAGGTGAAAATTCTCCTACATACATCATCCCTGTGTGCACACTTCCCTAAGTGTCTCATATGCAAACTACTATGAGATGCATTATCCTAAGTCAACTTAAGTAAGGTTTAATTATGAGACATAATTTACACCAACAACATGTTATGCTCATATCCTAATGTTTGTTAAACATTCTATCCACACATATTTAAACTCATTCAAGGTGGTGCCTTTGAGGCAATTTGTTTACAAATGAATGCAAGCACATTTCATTAATTAATAAATTTGGTGGACATTGCTACAAGGTGGGTTGTCATAGCTACAGGGTGAATAGGTGTAATAAATTAATGTACAAAGAATTATTTTGATTAATTAATACATCCTACGTGAACACACCATGAGAGAAAAGTTTCTAGTTCCGATGTTCAAGAAAAGTTGCTAGTTTGAGAACTCTTAAATCAAGAGGCTATCGGCTAATAAACCTAAATATTCTTGTTGCATGCGTAATTTTTTTTTTTTTAGGCAACGTGAAAAAAAGATCAATATGAAACTTTTATGACCTTGGTAACAATTTGTTGACATGTGAATTGTGCAATCCGGTGAGAGTTCCTCCTATAGTATAACCGATATTATGAAAATAGCTTCTACAATCATTGGTGGATTTATTTCTTCCCAATGGGAGGAATATTATTTGTAGTAAATGTATTATTTTTGGTCTTTAAGCACTCAATATTGTTACAAAAGTTACTTTTCTATATTCTAAACTTTGAACACTATATCACAAACCCTACTTTTAACCACAAAACCCTAGATCTACAATGAAATTTGAAACACATCAATGAATAACCATTAAACATGCAAATTCATCAAATAAATCAAATGATACCTTTACACATTCAAATGGATTTAATCTTGACTATTCTCTTATCTTCATTAATCTTATTTTTGATGTTGCTATCATATTTTTATTCTTTCACAAGAGCTCTATGGGGAATGGATGTGGTTGTGATGATGTAAGTGCTATGATGCAAAAGGTTAGAATGGTTTTGATAGAATGTAAGTATGCTTCCAAGGTTGCTATATGGAAAAAGGGAGGAAGAAGCCTCTTATATAGAGAACATATTAAAAACAAAGGGATAGGATTAAGAGGTAAAAGAGAAAATGGTCAGCTAGGATTAAAGGATAGGTAGAGGAAATAATAAAATAAAGGAAGTGGTTAGGAACAAATTAAGAGATGTATGCCAGTTGTCATGGATGAAAAACTTAAATGAATTAATTAAATAAATTAAAGAATGTATTTAATTAATAGAGGAAAGGGTCGCGTAAATTAAATAAACAAATAAAATATTTATTTAATTAGACTATGATAATTTTAGGTGTCTACAACTTCTTAGAGGGTATTTAGAATATATTACATCGGCTCTCTCTTATGGAGGGGTCTCCATTATGTATTTGTGATGGAGTTGGATGTTTTTGAACCATCACTTACACATATTTTCTTTATCTCTTCTCGAGAGGTGTTTACTCCCACTAAGTATTTATCCTTTACTCCTATTATATGAGACATAATTTATTTTTAATAGATACTTTATCAAGCCTTGTTACTAAGACCTACCTTTCTTTTTATCTTGTGTGTGTAGCCTCCTTAAGTTGCAGTTATGGGGGGGATAGGTATTAGTGTACAATTATATTTACATTATCATGTGTTAATTAGGGAGTCATTGATTAAGAATTTATTTTCCTTTTATAAGTTACAATCTTATCACTTAGGATAAAATTGAGTTATTAATTTTCCTATTTTTATGGATGCATATCATATTTTAATTTTTAAATTATGATATTAATGCTTATGAATTGCATTTGATTGCATCTTTATGCTTGTTTTCTATTTTTCTCTCTTATAGAAGAAAAGTTGCAAAAATTTCTAGTTCAAACAATTACCATCATTGAAAAATTCTTAATAGTGTTTTAAAATATTTATGAAAAGTAATCTAAAAACTTCAATGAAAAATAATTAAGAATTAAGGAAAAAAATCTTTATGTAATAAATTATAATCTATAAACCTCTTAAATTCAATAAAAATTTACCAACCAACTTATTGTAATCTCTTTGCATTCATTCAATTGAAAAAGAAAAAGAAAAAAAAAGGAAAGAAGTTTACGAAGGCCGAAGTTATTCTAACCGCTTTTACTTTAATAATTATTCTAATCGCTTTTACGTCATTAATTATTCTCTTCTTTAATAATTCCGGTTGCATCATTTGGACTGAGAATTATTCCCACCACTTTAACTTTAGCTTTAGAGAATATGGTAGGGCCATCAAATTCGATTTGTATGAGTACAAAAATTAAACCATATGAGAGTTTTATGTTTTATATTCTCATATTCACGCTCTCCTTATTCATGTTTGTTCCACATCATGGCTCATAATAGTACTCTTTTTCTTCATAAATTGGACGATGTGTTCACAGTGTCTGCCGACTTTTTCACTTTAGCTTGCTTTGGTGTGTTCACAGTTCTGATAGGGTATGATATATGGCGGGCATTCAAAAAACGGGCGACTTGGTTGCCAGGTAAGGCCTTTGCCCTCAGCGGTGTAACAGTGCAAATAATTGTTTGGTGGACCACTTTAAGTAATATTTTGAAAGACTATGATGGAAAGCTTGATGATGTGATATTCTATCATCAGCTTGTTGTTAGTGGAAGAGTTGCTGTGTGTGTTTTTGTAGGCTATTTGCTGCCTGGAATGGCTGCTCCAAGTGTCAGAGCTTTTCTGGCATTAGCAATAACCATATGTGCCCAACTTGGTTCTGAACTGCTCCTCTTTCGACGCTTGGGAGATCCAGACTACAACGATGAGATGAGATGGTCAAAAATTGCAAACCTCATTTTATTCATATGTATTATAGTCCTTGGTTTGATATTATGTTGTACGATTTTAGCAAGTAAAACCATTCAAAGCCTTCTGAGGCAAAGAATTTCTGCATTTCTCTCCATCACTGAAGAGGGTGAGTTTCAATTCTCAAATGAGAGGATGATGTTAAATTCTTGGTATGATTTTGGGGATGAAGTACTTATGTCATGGTTTGTTGCTCGTGCATGCCAAGCTGATTATGTGATATCCCGGTCAGTTTTCAGTTCAGCAGTAGGGATAGTCGTCACGATTTCTCTCACAGTCTGCCTCTTGTCTAACACATCGTTTAACAAATATTTTTATTTTCGAGAATTTTATCCTGAGGATATTGGTATAGCTGGTCTGCTGTTTAGTTTCATCATAATAGGATGGCTTGTCATTTTCTGGAGATGGTTGTCTGCCCAATTGTATTTTCGTCTGCACAAACACAGTTGGAGAAAGCGTCTTTGCCTGGAAGAATTCTGGACGAGTCATACTGTTGAGTTGATTGGCATGTACGATTTAAAAGGAGATCGACAGCGGTTCCTAGATGGTGAAAGAGATCGACAAAGGCTCCTGTGTGACAAAAAATCAAGCTCAAATATGCCCAGGTTGTTCAAGTTGGAGAACTTGCCCACAAAGATATTTACCAAAGTCAGGTTGCACAAGTTGTTATATATAGTGTTGATGCTTCAGATAAGTGTGGTCTTTTTCAGCAAGGTTTGTGGACTTCTCTCAGATGTTATTGTAGGTAAATTTTTATATTGTTGTCGTAAACACATGAGGAAGCGAGACCAAGTTAAATCACCTGAAAAATATGCAAGAATTTTGAAATGTATATGTATGCCCGGAGAAGATCCTTCTGTTTTGTGGGAAGCCAACGAAATGTCTTTTAATAAGGCAAAGCGTCTGATGGACGAAGATTGTGAGAAGAGCAAATCGATTTTTCACCTATGTTCTCCGCAATGGGCAGAGGATGGGAGAGAACTTCTAAATAAGCTTAGAAAAAAAGCACCTCCTTTAGTTTTAGAGTATTTCCCAAGTGCAGAAAAACAATGTGTGAAGATGACAGTAGTGTCGCTCCTCGCTATCTTCATTCGACTAGACAAGGCCAAGTCAGATCCTTTGATGAAAGCTTGTCGTCAAGTATGGGACTTGTTAACCTTCGCAGACGAGTGTGATATTGATCTTCAGGTCAATAACATAAACCTCCTTGATGATATGAGCAGAGACAATGATCAAGTTTGCATGGCTGCAGATAGAGAGTTCTACAAGCTACAAATGGAATACGACAAACTTTCTCCTGATTGTCAAGACGCGCATACATTTCTACGCGATCAATTAGGGAAATGTGAGGAGTCGCTCAAAAGGGAAAATCTACTAGAAGACTGCAAGGAGGAAGATTTAAGTGATTCCAAGGACTGGCTGAAAATAGCACCCTGCTACGCCCTCTACAAACTATGCAGTGTAATGTTGGAGGAAGTGGAAAATGATTCTGTTTCTGAAGATTTTGTGGCATGGACAGAAGCATCCTTGAGAAATATTATTTCTTGTTGTGTGGCAAAGCTACCTGATATGCTTGTAAAGCAATGTTGGAAATGGGCACAGGAATTTGAGGAAGACAAGTTATGGGAAGCAATTCATCTGGCAGGCAAATGCAGAGGAATGATGGAGGCGTGGGGCCTGCAACCAAAGCCGACAGTGAATACCACAAAGCAATGGACAATTGAAGTCGAGGAGTCGCCCAGCCAAGGAGAACACACTGAGTAACACAGACCAATGCATAATTGAACTCCAGGAGTCTTTGTCCAGTCGAGTAGTCTTTGATTTTTAATTGTCTTTTTAACCTTTATTTAGCTTTCATATGTGTGATGGGTTGTCTTAAATTCGAGTGGTTTGCTTTATTGATAAGTTTGTATTGAAGTCGGTTGTTTCCATAAGAGTACCTTCTTAAACTCTATTCCCATAGATCTCGTCGTTCAGTAAAGCAGCTTTGTGTGGTATTTAAGGACAAATAATGTGTCGATGTTGAATATTTGTACAAGATTTGTAGACTGCATGTGGAAGCATTCAAAGAGCTCAACTGATGATGTAAAGCTTGGCTGTCTATCTGCTTCTCTTGAATTAATATGCTTGAAGGTTTATTTTCACCTCTCTTCAAGATTCAAGGTGTATACAGCTTTGCCTGTTTATGTATGAGATATTCTGTACATAAATGCTTTCTTTGTGTTGTTTTCACTAATATTGTTTAAAGTTCTGTAGATTTACATCGAGTTTTATGCAATTTATTTTTCAATTAATATTTTACAATATTTATATTTTTAAAATAAATGTAATTTTATAAATTTTTATATTTTTATGAATGAATATCTTAATAGATATTAAAAAAATCTAAAAAATATTTTAAAATCTTTGTTCTTAATAAAAACTGAAGTGTTATAAACTTTTAACTATTGTAGTGAATTTTTTTATAGATTAAATGTTTTTAATATTTTTGTGATTTGATATTGCAATAATATTAGAGGAGAAATTCAATACTCAAGATTGTGTACGCTTGTCAAGCTAAGCTTGTAGTCACGATTCATCATCAAATAGTGGGTGATAAGGACTAATTTATAGGAGTGGGCTTTATCTTTCAATTTCAATTCTACCACACTTGAGAGGGTATTCCTAGTGGTCATTAGATGGGGAAATTAAGGATAAATGAAAAGTAATAAGCTAGACCATATGTATGCTATAACCTCAAATGACAATCATTGGTCATTCAAGTATACTTTCTTAACTCAAATATGACCAAAGAGCTCATATTGAGAAAATGAAAACATGTTGTGTATACAACCAATTATCTATATGAAAAAGATTATTCACCTTAAATGAATCTTTTTAACATTTCTTAGACATATGAAACCTAGAATCCATATTAATACAATTCTTTGAAAGTTAAATTAGTTTAGGGCTTTCATAAAAGCTAACATTAGTTCAAACATTGAATTACAAGTGTGAGGGAGATCTAATGTATTTCCATAGTGCTAAAGAATAAATATAAATGATGATAAAATTGTAGCTTGTTTGATCCCTCACCATATAAATGAATTACCATCCATTAGACAATAGAGTCTACAATTGGAAATAATGAAAAGATATAAATGATAATTGAATTCTAATAGAACAATATATGTACACATACAATACCAAATAAATCAAATATATGAATTTCATGGATTTTCTTCAATGATGACATGCTCTTAATACTATAATGTCCATAAGGCTATGAGTAGTTGTCTTGAGTCTACCTTAAATTGCAATTAAGTTATATAAGCATTAATAAATGTAACTATATAAGTTAGATTGGGTGACATTCAAGGCATAATCATGGCATATATAGGAGGTAGTCATTAGTTGTTATCATCATATTGAGTATTGTGTTCTTAAAGAATATTGAAGGTATCCCTCTCAAAGTGACACATTATTATCAAATATTTGTAATATATTCTATATTATACTCTTCTATTGTGTAAGTTGTTACATTACAAGTGTTATCAAAGAATGATCTTGATAGTTGGATTGCAAGAATCAATGCAAATATTTGGCTTAAGAGGTCAAATTGGGAAGCACATGTATCTCTCTCAAATTGAAGAATTTTTCCATGCTTTTTGAAGTGTTTCTTAAAGATCATTTTAAGCTACTATGCTTTATATTTGAAGCCTTTTGGAGCTGATCTAGAGGTACGATGTTACTATATTTCCACTAAGTTCACTTGCAAGGCTACAAATGAATTTCTTGGAGATTTTTTTGAGATGTGAGATATAGGTCTAGTTAAGTAACATTTAAAAATTTGATTAATTTGATTTATTTGGAATAGTTTATTGTGAAAAATATTTTGGTTTCATCATGGTGAGGCCTACAATAACAGGAAAATATAATCTTATCACAACTTGAAAAATCCAAACAAAGATGATATACTAATTGAAAAAATTCATTCTATTTATCTATTGAGTCTATCAAGGAAGAAAACATCAAGATTTAGCATAATATTTTATTATTATCAAAATGAATTGTTTCTCTTATGAGTTATGTGGAATCTAAGGGATATTTTTCACATAATAATAATTGGGAATAAGACATGTCTTCGAAGGGACATGATCCTTTTAGAACTAACTTGGATGTCAAAATGGGTCATCGCC